>NW_027115682.1:746863-762051 GCF_000696795.3 Halyomorpha halys | reverse complement strand
TTTTTATTTTAGTATGTATGAGATCATTTATCAATATTACCTATTGCCCACAACTGTGTGGCAGATTGTAATATCTATCAATAAATAAATCTATAAAAAAAAAAAAAAAAAAAAAAAAAAAAAAAATTCTCTGTGAGCCAGGCTATAAGGCCTCACGCTCGTCTTTTCCCTCTTCAAGGCCATGTTAATTACCATTATAAACAATTGCGGGCTAAGAGTGCAGCTCTGCCTTATTCCCTGCTTGCTCTAAAATTCCTTGAATATAAAATTGTGGCCCTCGTCAGACCTGTTTTGATTTCGTGCTCTTTTAGCTGATTGAGAAATGTCCGTCGAAAGACGTAAATTTATTATTATCATGCTTTTCATAATACACTGAATTTATATGGCTTTGATGTTCTTATTGTATTATAAATAGACCCAAACAATTTTTTTTAACCATTTGTGGGAATAAAATCTGATTTTTTATACATATTGTTTTTAAATTTTTAATAAATGTCCTTTTTTTTTTTCTTACCTCCTTTATTAAATATATAAATAGCAGAATTAATGTATATCTAAATATATACATATGCACTTAGTGTCGTTCCTTTGCCACAAAATTAATTTCGATGTACTTACGATGACTTTATACAAAGGATTTCATCACGATCTCACACCAGGACTTACTACTACACGTTCCTGAAATTCCTTCAAAACTGGTTCAGAAATATAAATGTACTAAGGAAAAGCCTAACTTTGGTAGTTTTTATTTGTTCACCAGATGTAGTTTGAACAAATAAAATCATCAGGATATAACCAATTCGTAATTTATACCTTCCATATTTTATTTCAAATATGTTCAGTTAAACCAAAGAAGACTCCTATGATTTTATTAGAGTACTCTTAAAATATTCTGTTCATTGCTTCGTATGAAAAAAAAAAAAAAACTTGTGAACTTTAGGCCTCAAGATATAACTAAAATGTTATTGTTATGATGGTAATCCATGCAACTCCAATTTTACGATTTTAAAAAATTTTACAGGGAAGAAAAAACTCTTGGACGATGTGACCGGCAGATTTCTACCCGGAGAGCTGACAGCCATAATGGGCCCCTCGGGAGCCGGCAAGACCACTCTACTTAATGCTATATCTGGATACAGGTAGCTATTGTTATAAAATTTATGTTATAGTAAATATTTATTTGCCTGAATGATTCTTTGAATTTTAAAAAAGATGAACATTTTATCAGAATTTAATTCCTCTTTATTTTGTAATATTACATTCTGTCGTATATTTCAAACAATAGCAATAAATATCAGAGAGCACGTTCACACAATATTTTCAGAGATAAAGTCAATTACAAATATTAGATGAAAAAAATTATCAAGATTGAAATTAATGTAAAATAACATCTTAAACATATCAGCCTAGGAAACTCCGGAACCAGTTGTTCCTCCACTTGAGAAGGAAAAGCAGGACACCGGAAGATCCTCACGCTTCTAACTATTTACTATTTACAATATTTCTCTATGCCACTGCGGTTTCAACCTTCGGATGAGTTATGTTGTGTATTTAGCTAAGGGATTAGGATGATGAATAAGTTTTAAATGAAATGTGAAGAATTTGGATGGAATAAGGTCCGAGGGAAGTGGAATATTTTAGACCATGTAGGGTATCGTTGGATACACAGGAAGGAGCACTGACTATTATTCGAAGGACTTTGGCCTGATAGGATTGAATACGTTTGATGTTTCAGAAATTTTAGTTGTACCTCCATAGTTCTAGCCCATAAATCCAGTCAGGTTTCAGTATTGGTTTGTTAATAAGTAGTTTGTTAACAACTAAAAGCTATATAATTCCCAAAGCGGTTAAGTTCTTGTTTTTTAAGCCTTGTATCCCGGTTCTATATAAACAGAATAATTTGGATACATATGTTTAGTAAAAAAGAAAATCTTCAGAAAAATTAACATACTCCTTTCATAAACATTCCAAAAAAAAGATTTTCTATACTTCATTGTTCTATGATACAACATAGATAACTACTCTATATTACTTTAGTGTAGTTTGTTATTACACATGATCATCTAATAAGTAGTGTCAAGGATAACTTATTAAACAAGATTGAAAAATATCACTATGAAGCCATCGCTTCATTAAAGTACAATAAGTGATTATTTAATGGTGCTATTGTAGGGCTTGCTTAATCTTCTGATTGCATCATTTTTATCAATTGTTGCATTCGGGCCGTGGACAGATACTAAGGGTACCTGGGATAGCCATGATTCGATACTTCCGAAACTCTGTAGTATCGATGGTATCGATACTTGCGATATCAATATCGTTTTTTCCATTTGATAATTAGGTGGTAACGATACCTTCCATATATGTAGGCTTTTTTTTTTAAATATTCCCACTTGTATCGTAAGTATCGACACGTTTTATCCGATACTGATGAAATATCGATACTTTTTTATACGATACTGACAAAGCATTTTTTTTTTTTTTTTTTTTTTATGACTCCCTTTCAGGTCATTTCTGACATACGGGGGAAAAGGTTATCTAGAGGTAATTAACCTATGCTAACCACGATAGATGGTCAAGTTTTTATTTCGTAGGACTTCCAAAAAAATAAAAGTCGACCCCCACGCCGGATTTCAACCGGCTCTGCTGCTGTCACTCCCTCAGCTACAAACGTCCTAATCTGATGAAGCATCCATTCATTTTATCCGATAATGTCTATAAAATGTGGAATATTTTTATAATACCAAATCGGCTTGGTGGCCTTTATTGTTAATACAAGTTACATATTTTTTTTTTTTTTTAATTCATTATGGGGGGGAGGGTATAGTCACATACAAAACACAGCCCTAACACTATAAACAATGTTGAAAATTACAAAAAATTGAGAAAAAAATAATATCTTAATAGATAAAAGTAAGTTTAATAACAACACTCATAGACCTAACATAACAAATAATTGCCCTCTAATAGGAAAAAAAGTTAATTTGAAAAAAATAAATAAAAGAGAATTAACGTCAACAATAGAATTGATAAATATAAGATTCATAACAGGATATCCTTCAGCATCCTCTACTGAAGCACTGACGTCTTCGGGTTGAGGTTGGATTTTCCAACCGATTTTGGAAGTTATATTAGTCACGGCTCCTACAACTGTCGGTAACTGAGAGTGGAACTTCATGAATCGTTTTTTGATGTAATTCTCTATTGACTCCATTTGTAATTCCTGAAAAATGTGGAGTACTACCATTATATATATATTTTTGCCAAGTGTGAAAGTAAAATATTGTTTGTATACTACCGAACTGTAGTCACTCAGCACTGTCTCCCGATTCCAGACAGGACAAAGAAATTTGATCGGACTGTTATTTGGAAATCTACGTAACTGTAAGTATGCTTAAGATCTCTTGTGTATATCTTTCGTTTGATCTTGGATGGGATCAGGTGCAAATTTGGATTTAGCCTTAACACTAACCATTAAAGTTACCTGTGATGCAGGTGCAAGCAATCTTTTTAAAGCAGATCAGTTGTGCAGACGCAGAGGTGTCCATGGGAAGATAATGGAAGGTACGGGAAGATCCTCCTGCTACATCGCCCAAGAAGACATCGTTGACCCCATGCTGACCCCCGCAGAATTAATGGACTTTGCCAGTCGGCTCAAGTTACCAGCAAACTACACGCTCAAACAAAGAGCGGTGGTAGTAAGTAGTAATAAATATTAATCATTTAAAAAAAAAAGATTAATTTTTATCTTTAACAATAATAATAGAAAACAATAATCTAGATCGATAGTCCGATATGGTACTTTAGCTTATGCTATTGTTTTGGTTTAACAATGGGTAATCCTCCAGACTACTAATTTTCCTGAAGTCAAAATGTCAGCTTTTATGCCAGTGGTTCTCTAGGAAAAAATATCTCAGACAGGATTTGCATCGGAGGAACTTCTCCTTTTAAACTCCCTCCATGACATAACCAACCAGTAGTGTTTCATTATGGCATTATTAATAAAAATGTATTAGTATTTTGTTTTTCATACCACAACAAAAATATAATAGACAAATAGTTATTTATCACCTCTTCAGCATCTAATTTGGGTGAGTCAGAGGTTCAAATTAGATGCTGAGTTGGATAAAATAGTACCCCGAAACGTTCAATACATGAATTATTCAATATTGTGTTTTATTCTGAACTGGAAAAAAAAGTATAAATAGAAGGATAAAATGTAAAAAAAAAATAATAATTATTCATAATTTACCTCGATTAAAAAAAAAATTAAGGTGGCAGCTTAATATCATTTCAATCGAATTTTTCTTCATCGTACTTATGTTACTAATGTCTCCTATTTATTAATGTAACATTAGTGAAACGCGTATTTATAAGTTTTGCATATATATATTTTTTTTTTCATACCTGAATTTTGCAAGTCTTGGATTATTCCACATTCAATCAACCTAGCATTGAAGGAAATATGTCATTCTCTTTTTTTTTTTTTTTGTTATTATTTCATTATTTATCATCATTACATTACCCAGCCAATGAATACTTTCCTTATTGTCAGTACTTCGAACTCAAGAAGGCAGATTTCAAGGACAGTCGAAGACTGACTATTCACCCTGAAGGTAAAGATTATTAAGTAGTGATTGGTCTTGCGTTGCGGTATAGAAACTATAGTTAAGCAAAAAATAGGACTGTTAACCCCTCTACATGATATATCCCTCAAGAGTTATGAGTATCCAAATAAACTTCTGAGCTATCTCCAAGGCCAACAATACTTAAATAAAGAAAAAAACAACATAACCAATTCTGGAAGTAATAAGAAGTGAAAATAAAACATTTTTTTACAGGTTGAGAATCTCATTTCTACACTTGGCCTTGAAGATTGCATCAATTCGAGGACTCACAAACTTTCTGGTGGTCAACGTAAGCGCCTCTCGATTGCATTAGAACTGATTAACAATCCACCTGTTCTTTTCCTTGACGAACCAACCAGGTAACTCATTAGTTATTACAAGTTATGAAAAATATTTATTACAAGTAGAAAACATTATCAACTTCCTTCAGCTACTTAATCACTATTATAAATCACAGCAAGCTACTATTTTCTCAGTGGCCTGGACACCGTAACTACAGTTCATTTGATTCGCCTACTGAGTAGACTCTCAAGGGATGGAAGGACGATCGTTGTGACTATCCATCAACCTTCTGCTTCACTATTCGATCTTTTTGACAGAGTATACCTCTTGGCGATGGGTAGGTGTGTCTACCAAGGAGGATCTGGGAGACACCTCTTGAAGTTCCTAGCGATCAACGGCTTCATCTGTCCCGTCCACCACAACCCGGCAGATTTTGGTACGACATTAAATAATGATATTATTATATAAATACATAAAATATTACGAATATAATATTGTCTATTTTTATGTCCCAAACAGTCATCGAGTTGGCTGAAGACAAAGGCAATGTGAACATCCTCTCTGAGGCTGCAAAGAATGGAAGAACAAGTTGGTTTTTGGACTTTGAGGTTGATCAAGGTAAGTTTCAAATATTATGCTGATTAAGAGTGAATACTATCAAAAATATGATTCCAACTTCATAACACTATGTTCCTATGTTCTTTTAAAAACTAAATAAAGTAATTTATAGATAGCGAACAATTGGCTGCATGTAACTCTTGGTTTTATATTAATTAGAGACTGTGAATTAGAAACTGCTCTGTTTTATTTTTAAAAGATAGAAGATATACTAAAAGAAACTGTTTTTTAAATATAGTTGTTATAAGTTGAAAGTATGAAGCTTAGAATCTTGTATATCTTTTTATTCTTAAATATATTACTGCTTATGGCATATATATTTTCATAACTTGGAGAAACTGTATTTCCTACACTGAATAAAAACTACATATACTTATTGAGATAAAATTCTATACACAGCTAAAAAACAGCAATTATGTATCTTAGAAGATTAATAATGAATGGAATCGGTTTAGTGTATTTAGTAAATACTTTAATTAATTAAATTAATTTATGGTTTAGGCCCAAAGCTGGAGAATAATTCCAAGAGAAGGGAGTCTGACATGTGCAATTCAATTTCAGAATACAAACCACAAGTTTGTGAATCGTTTTGGATACAGTTTTCTACAATATTCTCTAGGATATTACTACAGGAGAAAAGAAACAAGGTTTGTCAATTTTTAAGTTTAAAAAAATCTTAACAATACGATTCGTATAATTTCATTTAATTAGCAAAGGATATAGGGGAAAAATTAAGTCTAAATTTATTTATTTATTCACACCTGTCATGTAACCGGATGTCATAATTATAAAATATGGAAAACTAATTTCCTGAGAGAAATGACAGGAACAATATTCTTCAACATTTTCTATTTGTAATGATCATTCAGTCATTAAAGGAAGTAATCTCAGTTTTCTGTGTGTTTGCTAAGGGTTGTAATTGAGGTTCAATTGTTTAGAAACGAAAAAAATTGTTTAGAAAAAAAACCCAACTTTGGTAGAGAGGAGTACATTATCCGATTTTGAAGGGAATACATTTTTCACTAAGTCCCATATTTTTTCGAGATACAAATGAAAAAATGATATTCAAATCCGTCGGACATTTAATGATATAATATCCGATGGTAGTAAACAAATCCATCCGTGTCAATTCGTTCGTTTTTTCAACTTACAACTTATGAAATAATCTCAGATAATGCCAATAGGTCTAAAATATAATAACGTTTTATTTCGACTATTAAGCCGAGTGAGTTAGAGCGCCAACTTTGACTTCCTCGCGACTGCAGTGACGCCAGTTCGGAATCCACATAGAGGGGGCTATTATTTCTATGGTTGTCCCACGAAATGGAAATATGACCACTCCCTCCATAATGGCTGCAATAAGGTTGTACTCAGTAGATAATTCCCCGAACGCTAAAAACCCTATTTATATTTATAATAATAAATACAATTTATAAGAAGTAGAACTATATTATTATTATATACAGTAATAAATACAATTTATAAGCTGAATTAATTACAGTTCATAATTAAAAAGAAGATAAATATTATCTGATTTATACGTCTTATATGAAGCACGCATTTGGGCTCTTGTTATTCGAATTTCTTTTTAAAAAAACTTGTAACTAAAAAAGTTTTCCTTATTCGTAAATAAATTTAACTTATCTCTCTTTTTAAATATAAACCAGCATCAATATTTTCGGGGACTAATATTTTATCCGCTATCGGATAAACCGCTTTTATTTTATTGCTAGCGGTAATTTGTGGGAGGAACTAGTCCGGCAAGTGAGCTTACTGTTCTTTTTTACCAACTCCTGGCGGCTACATTGAGGCTGGAGGGGGTCAAGATTCATTTCTAAGGACCGTCGAGAAGTAAATATTAACTGCCCTAGGTGGGAATCGAACCCAAACGTTCGGAACAGAGCACGCTTTGGAACCCACCCCCAACGCTAATTATAATAAGAGTAGTGATTTTGGAGTGCTATTTTTTTTATTTTATACTTCATTTATATAAAACTATTAGTTTATAGTACTATATAATACTATAATATTCAATATTATATCAATTAATAGTACTAAAAGATAAAAATATTGAACATTTTTTTTTTATCTGTAGACTGGCCTTAAACTGCAGATCTACCACCACCTGTGCTGCAGCGTGGCCCTTGGAATCATGTTCTTCAAGAAGGGCAATGATGGGACTGAGTTCGTCTCTCATCTGAAGGTGTGCATGGCCGTGACCATCTTCCAGGCGTACACGATGCAGACTGTACCAATGCTTTATTGTAAGTGAGATACTCACATGGGAGTGTATGCTTTAATTATTTAATTATTAAATTGTTTGAATTACTCCGAAGATGAAAGCTCGGTAAATATGATAAATCTATAAATATTATCTTGAATCTATCTATTAAACTAATCACCAAAACAACATAAGGAAAAGTAAATATCTCGCTGCGGGCATCACGATACTTTCACTACTCTGATTGAAAAACTAATCTTTTCATATACATAACATTTCAAAACCACAACGAATCCTCGTTATTACGCGGCTTGATATACCTACTTTACTAGGTAAATAAATTTAAAAACTGACTATTGTCAAATTACGCTTGAATATACCAAAAACATTTATAAATTTAGTTTCTTTTATACAACTTTATTAGTTAGATATTAATTTTTCAAAAAATTTTATCCTTTAAAATATTTCTACTTTATTTAACTATCAATTGTCTTCATGGTGATCATAATAATATTAATATCATCACACAGCATTTGCTTATGTCTATTTTAATTAAATGGTATCACTTAACAGTGCCATCATCAAATTCCTGTGAGATTGCAGAACGGCTAACTAGTATTACTATTATTATTATACGGGCGACAGACCATGGAGGACTAATGTATTAAGACACATCGTGCGTTCTTGACGTGCTTTTTTCGTAGTGTGAGTTCGTCACTCCCACGCCTATTTTTTGTAAGTGCCACCCGTTGGCTAACAGGCCTCACAAACACCCTGGTGAAGGGCATGAGTGAATTTTGTATAATTTTATCCTTGTAAAAATCCCGGATGGGGTCGGGCTCGGGCTCGAACTCACAACCATTGGGTTAGTAGACAGGCGCGTTGTCAAGCTGCTACCGCTCCCCTATTACTAGTTCTATTAGTCCATTTAAAACTTAAAATTAAACATAATTAACCTAAAATTTTTTGGAATTGGTTATATCCGAAACTAATATTGGCAAACAATATTTGTGTCATCAAGATGAATATATTAAAATAAACAACAAACAATAGAATCCAAAAAGAACAATATTATGAATAATATAACTGATCCTAGATTTAAACCAGATTTTAAGAATGATAATTACTGAACTTATTAATTTTCGGACTAGTAAATTAATTATAATAATTATTTGTTATGACTAATACAGATGTTATTACAGATCCGTTTGAGGTTAACCTCTTGAAGAAGGAGCATTTCAACAAATGGTACAGCCTCTTTCCATATTTTCTGGCTTTCACAGTTGCCAAAGCACCAATAATGGTAATAAACTTTATGTTTTCAACCTAATTCATTATGTAATTATCGACATTATTTTTTATAATTTTGTAATTACGGGTTTATATAATAATACATTTTGTATTATATACTTTTATCAATGAGAGGCAAAAGAACTTATTATTCAAGCATACTTTTAATGATACAATCGTATATGAGTATTATTCCAAAATTATAAAATATTCATATTTATAATAATATATTTATATAATACTAGTAAAAATGAATTATTTTAGCCTAAATAAGCCCAAAAAGTTTTTATCAGACAAGAAATAGCAATAAGTAGCATTAGTTCACCAATCTTCATAACACACTTCAACCTGCCAAGCGGAAAATAGACGCGTTGTAAAGTACGATCACCCATCTTTGTCTCTTGAAATTCTTTTGCTGGACCAGTTGTGACCTGCTTTTGGCACCTACGTTTCCAGGATACGTCCTCACGTCTCTTTCCGTCACTAAAGCCTTCTGTAGTGCTGTAGTTTCCACTCCAGATTCCATCGGGTTAAATTAGTGAATTCCTGAACTTATACACATTTTCGAAGATTTTTATTATGTCGTTTGGTTTTCGTTTTGTAAATTTCCAGAGTTCGGCGTTGGAGATAGTTCCTGGCCAACATACTCTGAATATTTCGTGCCTCACATCCGTACATGAGTACAAACGTAAGGTGTCTGTTGAAGTCCCGAACCTGTGTCTTCATCTAGATCTCAAGTGATTGCCATACTGGCGAGAGTTATAACAGTGTTCGCTGAAGTCTTCTCATCCTAGCTCACCATACTTCCAAGCCAGCAGAAGTTGTCCATATTTTCTAAAGCTTCCACTCTAACCCTACTTTGTTTTTTTTCTCCTCCTGCTAACCACCTTCATCATTTGTTTTGAACTTAAGACCAACAATGTGTTACACCGTGTAGGTCCTGTGGCTTCTAGCATGTCCTTGATACCTTGGGCGAAAGAGCATATGTCATCTACGAAGTCCAGATTTCCTAGTCAATCAGTGCCTTCGGCTCAGAGCCATCATCATGAAACAATCTTTTTTTTTAATCATTTATTTATTGTTATTTACAACTGTATAACATATATACAACTAGTAAATTTGCTGTAGGTGAGATAGTTACATGATACACATGTGGAGAATCTACCCATTGATAGAACTCCAATAACATTTCTTGAGGAGAAGATCCCGAGGCCATCTTCTTTTCAGACGCCTAGGGGGATTATTAGGAACTGAAGGAGAAGCCAGGTTAGAAACAAGTGGGTTTGAGTGGTTGGTAGCTGGTTCTGGCTTTGGTGGTTTAGTGGAGCCCCAAAGCTGAACTCCGTATGTCCAGATAGCCCTTATAATAGTCATGTAGATCAGTCTTTTGTAATGGATTGGCAATTTAGACCGTTTGTGTAGTAAATGTTGTAATAGTCGAAATCGACGAGCAGTTTCCTGTCTTTTCAGTCTTGTATGAGGATTCCATGTCAGTCGTTTGTCGAGATGTAGTCCTAAGTAACGGAGCTGTTCGACAAGAATAAGTGGGGTATTATTAAAGGATACTTTAGGGTAAGAGGTCATTGGTTTACGACGAAAGGTAAATGTGATTTGGTGGGATTTATTGGAATTAATTTTAATCCTCCAATTTTGGCATCATTCTTCAAGGATGGTGACGTGGGATTGGAGGGTTTGGGATACAATGTAAGGATCATCATTCACTGACAATAGACATGTATGAAACAATCTAAATTATTAAATTATTTCTTCTCTTTTCCAGTGGATTTTAATAAAGTGGTGAAATATGATAACTTATATGATAGGAAAATTTAATATAATAATATTTACAATACAGAAACAGCCCTCTGAATAAACGGGTTTCTATTTCCTACCATTTTTCATGCAGTTTAATAATTAATAAAATAGTAATTTGTTTTCTAAAATACTTCAAATTATATTACATTAAATAGGTTATGTTAACTTAGTTGACAAATAATTTGATCTCTGATTGATTTAATAATTAAGGACAATTTTCTCTGTTAAAGGTATCATTGAATCTCCTAGACAGTATTATAGTATACAGTATGATCGGACTCCCTTGGGAGTTGGATAGGTTCCTATGCTTCTGCCTCATTGGTCTGACTGTTGGGTTGGTGGCCGATGCGTTGGGTCACACCATTGGTTCTTTGTTTTCACCCACTGTACGTATTCTCAATTAATTGAATGACTATTTGTATGATATTCATATCTATATTAAATCAATAAATTTCTCTTTCAATAAAAATATCATTTTTAGATATTTTCTTTTTGCAGAATAGTTGTGCCATCGGCCCATTCACTTTGGCACCGTTCATTGGCCTGGCGACTTACGGATACGACTTCATGAAGACCATTCATCCCTTGATGGACGTTCTCATTCAGTTGTCCTACGTTAGATCGGGAATTATAGGTAACATCCTGGTACTTTTCGGGCTTGACAGGAAGGAGTTGTACTGCCCAGATCACATAGATTACTGCCTATACAAGGATCCCAGGGAGATTTTCCATTACCTGACGCTTGACAGGTTCAGCATACCACTCATGATGTTACATCTCTGCATCAACCTCTGCCTTTTCAGGTAATCAATATTTCCTCAAATTTTTATAATTGGGTAATGCTAATGAGTTGAGTAAGCTCTCGAAAGGCACTGCAGCCTCTAGGAGTTGCACCCCATAAAGCGAATGATTGATTTAAATCAATCTTTTATTAATTGTTAGAAATTCTGAAATTATGCCACGACAAAACTTCCTGGATGTAATCACAAATGTTCTATATTGTGAAGGTCTATCGTACTTTTTAATAATCAATCCAAGCTGAGTTAATGAATAAATTAACAACAGGGAATTTCGATTCTCCTGTACAAGGAATACGGTGGACTACATCTGCAATAAATAAATTTATTTCTATTCATTTCAACTTTACAAGGAAATACAACGTAAAAAAAAAAGATTTTTTTATCACCCATTCATAAAATCTACATCTACTCCTATCCACCATATTTGTATATAGTCAAATGATATATTTTAAAAACGCATATTAATATTTTGGCAGATTTTATAGATACAAATATTGCCTTGAGATTATTTTCATACGCCACTCGGTGCAGTGTGGGAACAAGGTTATGCCACCATCTCTCACGCAGCTCAATATAAATTACTATTCGTTTTAAAATTATTATAATTTTTTTGTACATGGCTCAAGGATATGCAGTTTAAGATATGATCTCCATCCATGTTACCCATGTCGCATGGAGCATATGTTGGTGAATCCTCTTCCAAATTGTCTGGAATTCAGTCACCTTATTGAGAAACTTTGAGATTGGTGTTTGTACTATCCTTAAAGGGAGAAAATGAAACAGATGGGATTCGTTAAAAATTCGTTGATCCGTAAGCCATTGGTTAAAACTGGTGGTTCCTAAACTTTTTTTTCCTACCGCCCTCTTTCCAGAAAAAATATTACATAGCGCCCACCTGGAAATTATTTTTTTTTTTAAATTTTAATAGCAATTAATAGTTAATGTATATGTATTAATGTTTTTACCTTTTTCGTAAAATATAATAAAGAAAGGTGTAAATTAGAAACGTTGAACTTTGAAATTATGAAACTATTTATTGAACTCAGAACAAAATGTAATATAAAAAAAGTTAAAACATTCGAAATCATCTTAATAAGAAGGATATACCTGATGTGCTGTTACCAATTAAATAATCCTCGGATCAATTTTCGCAAGCAGTGATCTTACATCACAACGGTTGACTATTTGCAATTGATTTCTTTTTTTGTTAAATAGTTGGTTACCGCACTGAACACACGTTCCGCTAAATATGATGAAGGAAATGCAATTAAGAACTTTTGAACAGTAGAAGTGCGCGATTGTACAAACCTCAATACAAGTGAGTGAGTATGGGGGGAACCGAGACGGGAAGAAAAAAAGGCAGTTATTTCACCCCAATTTTTTATTACTTTAATGAAAATTATGTATAATTACTAGTCAAAATTTATGAGTCGGCCAAGTATAGGTAGGGGGAATAAAAAATGGCGGCTGTTTCAAAACATTAAAAAAAAATGAATGTTTCATTCGGAGCTCTATATCTTTAAAATTACAAACAATACTGGAAAACCTGAATTATTAGCCCTGGTAGAGCTATATTCAATGGTTCTCGAGATATAGCTTTTTAAAAAGTCAATATTTCATAAAAATGTACTGAAAGATTAGTAGTATAGTGTATTTATTTTGAGAAATCTATCTCAGGAGCTATGTTACGTAAAGATGTCTATTAGCACTCAAATTAAAGCTAGTTTAATGTACTATAAAGTAATTTATGTACTTTATCTTCGTACGAATCGTAGTTTTCATGGTATGAATTTGCTAAAATAAATTGATTTATAGTTGTTCAGACAATAAGTTTGTTTTATGAAAAACATTATTTCAGAAACCATAAGACGTACACATGCTACTCAGCACTTAAATTAAAGCTAGTTAAATTTAGCATGAAATAGTTTATAATCTTTATGTTTATATAAGTAGTAGTTGTTGATTTTATATTTGACAAAATAAATTCACAAAATATTAATTTCTAGTTGTTCAGATAAAATGTTTGATTTTTGAAAAAAATATATATGTTAAGTACATATGTTTGCCAGCACTCAAAAGGAAATTTAACTTACTATAAAGTAGTTTATGACACGTATCTTCGTAGGGGTTGATGTTTTAAAGATATTCGCATATAAATATAAATTTGGCACATGAAAATTTGCCGGAACAAATTTATTTTAGGAAATATCATGAAAACTATTACTCCTGCGAAGATAAACTTCTTAAACTACTTTATAGTCCTTTAAACTAGCTTTAATTTCAGTTCTAATAGACATCTTTAGGTCGAATGGTTTTTAAGATATACATTACACAAAATAAATTCACTAATTACTGATCTTTCAATACATTCTGTACAACATTTTTATGAAATGTTGCTTTTTAAAAAGCTATATCTCGAGAACTATTTAACGTAAATAACTCTATTAGTTTCATATTTTAGCAAATTTGCCCTTCTTTAAATGGCGTTCTCTTAGGTTTTCTTGTGTTGTTGCTGATTTTTATGATATAGAGCTCCAAATGAAAAATTAATTTTTTTTTACGTTTTGAAACAGCCGCCAGTTTTTATTTCTCCTACCTATACTTGGCAGACTCATCAATTTTGACTAGTAATTAAACAACGTTTTCATTAAACTGATCAAAAATTGAGATGGAAGAATTGCTTTTTTTCTCTTCTTGAGCTCTTGGACTATATGGGTAGACGTGAATTGTCAAAAGAATTTTAGCCCAAATTGTAAGAATAGAAGCACTCTGCTCCCTTCCTTGTTGAATTTGCTATTTCCCCGCGTCCCTACACTTTCTTTAATATATTATTTCATAATCCATTAATTAATTTCTTTGTAACGCCTTGGGAATCGTTGAAGATGGCGGTGTCATTTCTAGGTAAATAGGCTCAATTTCCCATCAAAATTGTCGCATCGGGGGAACGAGGTCTATGACTGATACAGAGACTAAATTATATTTAAAAAGTTGATCTTATTTTTTTAACTCAGCTTTAACTCAGGTTCTGAATTATCAAATAATCTAAGGTTGAGTTGCGTCCACTTTGCCTTTCTTTGTATAATTAAGCCTTTCGTTTTTATATAAACTTGTCACTTTTATTTGAGAACCAAAGATTTTTAATCCTGTTCCTAAACCAGTCATACGAAATATATATTAAATATCTTTCTTTTTTTCAGGTTAACATTTTATCTTGCATTGAAATGGAGGCTGAGGACGTGAACAAAATGACAATAAAAACCTTCTAGAGTATTGTTTTATCTTTTTAAGGAACGTGCATTTAAATGTAATATTTTATATCATTTGTTGAAGGTTTTTTTTTTATTTGTTGTAATTTTGTGATATAGGATAAGTATAAAAATAAACTATTAATTTCCTTTTCTATAATTTTTTTGATAATTCTTTGATACCAATTTTTTTTTAGTAGTAGTAGTAGTAGTAGTAGTAGTAGTAGTAGTAGTAGTAGTAGTAGTAGTAGTAGTAGTAGTAGTAGTAGTAGTAGTAGTAGTAGTAGTA
>NW_027115682.1:718857-746068 GCF_000696795.3 Halyomorpha halys | reverse complement strand
AGTAGTAGTAGTAGTAGTAGTAGTAGTAGTAGTAGTAGTAGTAGTAGTAGTAGTAGTAGTAGTAGTAGTAGTAGTAGTAGTAGTAGTAGTAGTAGAGTGGTAAGTGGAAGTTGTAGATATGTATAATTGAACTAGGTTAGATTTTTGAAGTAAAGTATAGTACTAATTTTATAAAACGTTAGAAAAAGAATAATATTTTTAATAAATTGACAATCGATCTTATAAATTTAGATTTAAGGCAAGGGTTCTGGTTAAAACATAATATAATTGAAAATTTTTAATAAATGTATAAATAATTTAAAAATGAAATACCCTCATTACAATGATAAAATTGAAAAAGTTTTCGATAATAATAGAAAAAACTAATGGAAATTTATAATGTTAAACTTATAGGCAAATAAAAACATACAATAAAGAAGATCAGAGAAAGATTTAAACAAGACTTTCATCTAAAGGAATTATGTTAGCAAACAATATAAATTTTAACTTAATTCTTCAAAACATGATATCTAAAACAAATATGAACATTTGCATGGAATGAAATAAGTAGAAAATATTTCAGATGTAGAAATCCCAAATTTAACAATATCTTATTAATTCCAGGCCATAATGTCAATCTGTTTCCAAAATATATTAGAAAAGATATCATTATGATGATCACCGATTTATAAATTATATTTAGAGATATGGATACATGTAAAAACCACAAAAATCAGTTTGAGAAATCATATAATTTTTTTTTTTAGTAGAATGGTAAGTGGAAGTTGTGGATACGTGTACCACACTAGATTTTTTTCTTTTTTGTTCGAACTATTTAAAAGTCAAAATCTGTTATAACAAAATGTATTTCAAAGACTACTTCAAATATTATCAGTGGTTACCATGAGTGTTTAGAAGAAAGCCTAGGTAACGAACTTCATAAAATTAATATGACTGATGCTACAACCAACGGAAAGTATTTGGCTCTTCAATCATTAGATTCGTGTTTCCCAAATGTAGAAATAATCGTAGAATTCACAGGTCCTTAATGGTCACTAATTGCGGCGGAGGACTTCAATGTGTTAGAATTAAGTTAAGGAACATGATGTACAATGTCTTCGAAGTGATCTGAATTAATTAGTTTTAGTATCTCTGAATTTGCTCACAATTAATCGAGAATAATTTATTTTATATTTTACCTTGCAAAACTATATCGATTGGTACAAGCCCCGCGCTGGATCAATCCACCTCTGATTAAAATAAATAAAAAATTGTTCAGTGAAAAAAAAAATAATAACAAAACTAGTATCTTGTAGTTATTATTTTTATTGATAAAATAAATATTTGCTTTAAGCCCTGACAGCAATCAATAACACGTGCTGTTTCAAACTCGATCAACTTTCTGTTTTTACCTTATATTTCCACTTTGATAAAAATTATTTTTTCCAATGCTAGGTTTCCTTAACCGCTTTCTTGTGAGGGTTCGAAAAATAAGATGGAATTCGAATTACGAATTTCCTGGAGAAGAAACGTTTAGGTTAATAACACATGACATTAACGTTCATTGACTGTATCGTTGATAAAACCAAAATTGACATGCATGGCTCAATATGAAGGAAAAATAAGTTGTTTTTTTTATTTTATATTAATACATTGTACGTTTAATTGCATGTTCATGTAATTGTCTATTCTAATAAATACAGTTTCTCTATTTCAATTCCTTAGTACATTAATTTGCATGGTTATATTTTCCATAGTTTATATATATTATGAGCAACTTTATTACTGTCTTATCTTTTTCTAGTGTGATTCATCATTAAATTATTAATCATAAACCAAAATGATCGAGGTAAAATATTCTTAGAACCTCATTATATCCACATAGTAAAAAATAAAACTATATAAGAATAAATGTTTTGTATTTATTTCATTTTCAAACAATTCAATGTATGACAGATAGTACCTCAGTTGTGGACAAAAAAAATGATCAAAATTAAGTAAATGTTAATGGGAATTTGCAATGATTGAGAAATATCGAAATCATATTACTGTTTTAATAATTTTTTATCTTATTTTTGATTTTTTAAAATATTTATTTTCTTGTTTATATGCCATTAAACCGATTTCGTACAAAAAGTGATGGTAAATTTTGTTTTAAAAGATGTAAAAGAAAAAATATTCTAAGAAAACATTTTTATATAAAGGTTATAAAATGTGACTGACTAAACCAATTGTTTTTCAATATTGTTTATTTTAGCCAAAATAAAGTAGAAATTAACTTTTTTTTCAATATAGTTTTAAAATAATGAATACGGAATATATTTTGTCAAACCTAATTTCTTAAATTAGCGTCAGGCCTAAAATACCGGTCTATTCTGACAACTCATGTCATAAAAATCTTGGGTTTTTGAATATCTAATTTAAGTTATCCTTACTTATCTGATTCCAGATATTAAATATAGACAACATTTAAAGGCTGTGATAATATTTAGTTTCAATTTACAATTAAATTGAAAAATAAAATAAGTACATAAAGTTTCTCTACAAGTATCACTGACCTATTTGATGCCAAAATTGTATGATAGACATTTGGGTAACCAATTCTTTGCAAGCTTGATATGCAAATGACTTTTATATTTCCTAAAATTATTTTGAGAAGCATCTTCAATCCTAATTCGGAAAATAAGTCAAGAATCACTGGTCAGTCTTTTGTGACCATCAAAGTATTTTTATTTATTTGGCATGCTAATAACTTGCGAAAGATATGTGAGTTAAAAATATTGAATCCTGTTAACCTCACACATCTAATTTGTTTTCTTTTCCAACTGTGAATCTATTAACATATAAATAATTAATCTAGTCAGATTATTTTTAATTGTTTTTATTCATCATGTTAATTTCCTGATATCATATTTGAATTTAACATAAATAGAATTTTATTTATAATCTTAGGTACTTTCTTGAGTCTGGTTAATGTTGTTTAAATAAATAATTTAGTTTTTTTCCATTTTAGTCTCAAGACATTTTATTTTCCTTATAAGTCCGACGTTTCGGCCAATTCGGTCATCCTCAGGGACAATCTACCACAAAACAGCTTTTATTACATGTATGATCCTCAACAATTCAAAATACTTAACAATATTATTTATAATTTATGTTACCTTAATACAATTTTTGAACTAATTGATTTAAAAACTCAACTTCATGCAGGTTATTTGGCCCAGGTCAAAACAACAATTTCTATGAAACATTGAAAATTAGGTAAACATATTTTTTGTTGATAAGTAATTTGTTAATAGTGACTGTGTTGTAAGTGAAAGTTGTCTTATGAGCGTAACGTATCAAATTTCTTAGTGTTGGAGTGACTTTATAAATTTATTTTATTATTTTATAAATTTATTCGGAGTTCGATTATTCGAAAGAATAAAAGGTCGTTTTTTTTAACGTTCTGAATGACCTGCCATTTTCTATGTTCCCTAACTATACTTGCCAGACTCATACATTTTTACTAGTAAATATAAAAAGTTTTCATTAAACTGATCAGATATTAAGATGGAAGAACTGCCTTTTTTCTCCTCTTGAGCTCTTGGACTCTATGGGGTAGACGTGAATTGTCAAAAGAATTTTAGATCAAATTCTAAGAAAAGAAGCACTCTGCTCCCTTCCTTGTTGAGTTTGCTGTTTCCCTAAGAGGGCTGGAACTCTTGTGAGGGCTTAGGAGTGTGAACGAGAGGATGAGACAGTGCATATGGCAAAGACAGCAAACAAATTTTCACTTGTTATTCGAATCCAGAATATATTTCTTTTCTTATCGTTTTATGCCCGTAGAATAAAATTTATCAATTTCTTTTTTTTGATTTGTCACTAGGATTAATCATGAGAGAGAGATGCCAAATCTTTTGTATCATTGATAATTTCTCGTTATGATTTATAAATTTCATTTATAAGATATTCGGCTGTTCTATTTAGGTCTTAAAACTCTTAAGTAGATAATCTTGCTGGTCATAATAGTTTTCGAGTTATTTGAAAAACTGTATTTATTTATTTTATTTTTTATGACATTTTTGTAACAAGAGTGTCAGTTTTAAACCAGGCCTCATTATATACCTACAGCTTTAAGAAAAATAAAATGTCAGCTTCATAGGAATTATAGGTGGCGTAACTACGTAAGTTTTTCATTCAAATGCCATTTCTCTTTTATTAAGGGTATTCATGATCTTTAGTTTAACATGTTAAAGCGTGCTAAATGGAAAAACTCAAGTTAAATGCAGAAATATTTCATTATTTTACCATGTTTAAACGATATAACATCTAACATGGTTGAGAGTCTGTTCCTAGGTTTGTTAAATGACGGCATGCAACAGACCATCTGAGCTCGTCACCTTTGTTTTGTTTGTTGTCGTGTTAGGTTACTTGCTCGTATTTTGTGCTTTGATTATGTTAGTATTGTTTTGAATGTTTTTAAAACTAATAAAGCAATGAATGACAATAACAGTATGTAATGTAGTAGTGTAATGACAGTTGTCAATTAGATCAGTTTGATTCTCTTCCTCACAAGTCAGAAGATCAACAAGATACTCAGTAGCCAAACTTTTACACAACTTCCACTTTTCACTCACATTAGGCTTGTTGTAATAAATTACTTTAATCAAAACTTAGAAGTAAACAGTAACATGAAGTTTTGGAAGGAGAGGTTATAAAGCATGGTGCTCAGAAAATCCGCTTGGAGCTCTTATGCAGTTAACCATTAACATGACTTGAAATTGGGCTGCTCACAATCCTATACTTATAACATCTGAAATTTAACACATCTTGAATACCCCTCCTGCAGGTCGTAGTGTGATGGTATAGCTAAAGCCTATCTCAATATTCGGTCATCCAAACAAAAAAGACTTATAATTCTGGAGTTTAGCGCATTCAAAGAAACAAAAGTATCGATTTATTAATGTACACTATTCCTTTGAGAGGAAACAAAACGAATATTTTTTTCCAGTTATTATTTTATAAGCTGTCTCGAAAATTAAAAGAGAAGAGAAATAATTTTATAATTTTGTAAAATTATGTAGTAACGGCCACGATTGTTTTATTAACAGTTATGGAGATTTTATTCAACTTTTGTATTCAGTAACCACTCACTAATCCTAAGGAAACTAAATTGATATTATTTAAGATCTAACGTTGATCTAGGTTGAGAGCCTGTGCCATCTTTATCCCATGGGCCCAGGGCCTAGCGATCCAATTGCCCCCTGATTCCTGTAACCAATTGATCACAACGAATTAATAATGAATTGAGATTTATGATTACCTTAAGAAAGGTTGAGTAGTTTATCACTGACGTTAGAAGAATAGAAAGTGAAAAACTAAAAAATACTTGAAGAAGTAATTCATAATTTTGCTAATTACAAAAATCGAGACAAATACCTCTTCAAAGTTTTAATTATAAAAACCTTGTAACGTTTAAATATTTATTAAAGTTATAATTTCAATTACAATCATGTCTCAAGTACCCTGCCCTGATCATTTCTGTAGATGACTCAAAGTTGTCCAAAATATATATTATCTAATCAGGATAGTCTTCTTATGGATATCCTTCTTAATATGTCCCAGGGTCTCCACTTGGTAAAAGTCCTGTGGAGAGGGGAGGAGCAATTAACCTAGGAGTTGAACGTGGATGCTGACTTATCTCATTGCATAAACCCTGGTTAAAAGTACTTACCGAGCTGAACTCAAAACCCTTCATGAGCTGTTGAGTTACATTTTTTTTTTTTTTTTGTTCGTTCTTCACTTTATTTTTTATATAACTTCTACTGACGAGCCTCATTTAGTAGAAAGAAAGAATAAAATTGGCGGGGTTGTTTCACCAAGTAGAAATCTATCACTAATACAATCTCTAAAATTTTAAAATCAATGAATTAGATTATCTTCGTGCCATTTTTATTTAACATTAAACAGGAATTCTGAGGAATATAGCATAACACCGTCATCCTATGTTTTGCAATGAATCTTAAAGTATAGATTTACTTTTTAACTTCTGTTGCTATTGTTACTAACATTACTTATGTAATATATTGTTTAAGCAATCAAATGTTTGCATTTTACGAAAATAAAAATTTAATATTTTTGTGTACTCAGGAATTATATTTTTTATAGAAATTACTTTGTTATATTTCTTAAAAATTTCATCTCAATTACTATTTATATAAAATGGAAGTCGCTAGATTTAAAAACAACATTGTACAATAGACGATGTTTTTTTTTTTTTTTTAAATTCATTACCATCAAGATTTGTTTTCAAATCCTATATGGTCAAACAGAAAATTATAGTTATACTTTAGAAACCTGTTTTTACTTATTTATACTTCGAAAACTTTTCTTCACATAAAAAATATAAGAAAATTAAAAAAAGAAATTAATAACCAGGAAGTGTTGTTAGTAACCTTTATATCTCCTCATCCGTTCCTCTTCCCTATGGAATTCTTCACCCTTCCAATCTCTCAATCCCGTATCTACGGCTAACTTCTGTCCACCCAATTCCGGAAGAATAAGAATTGAAAGTTTCAAAAAAGCATTATATATTTTCTGTATTTCATGTCTTAAATCTTCGTTTATAATTGTAAATATGTACACTACCAGAAATCATATCTGTTCATTTATTACTTTTTAGTTAAATTGTATTTGATTTTTTATCATTTTTTGTTTTCCTTTTATTTACTATCAGAAGTCATCTTATGTTTTATGATATGACAAGTGGTTTTATTTTATTTGTCTTATCATTATTTTATATATTCTGTTTATTATGGTTGTTTAATTGTATATTTTTTAAATTCACTGTATTATTTTATTTTATGACATCTTGTAATTTCATCTCTATTTTGCAATTTACTCTAAGGCTCTAAAGCCTAATTTCGACCCCTGTAAATTATTCTAAAGGGATCAATCCCAGAATAAATAAAGATTATTATTACTATATCATGGTTATAGTTACAGTTGCCAAGTGATAAGAAAAGTAACAAATATTAAATTAATAACATTAATTATTTACCTATTTCATTTAATAATCAATTAAATAATGAAATTTATTGATATAAAGCAGTAACTGATCGACTCCTATTAGTATCGATATGACGGATGTTGGACGCGCCTGCCCGCTCGCCGAGAATAGCTCATTGCGATGCCCGACTCCGGAATGACCTGGGAGAGAGCTCCCGTTCTCATAGTCATTATATTTTTTATAATATTCCTCACCATCTTCTTCTCGAGGTTGGTGAGATGTGACAGGGTCTACCCGACCACAGGTGAGTGCGAGGCCGTTGCATGTTGGTGTTGAGCGGTCTGGACGGTAACTGCATGTACATGTTGTACGAGGGTGGTGTACGGAGTAAGGAACTGCCTGGATGTTGGCAGCACTCCTATTAAAAAAATAAATCCAGATTTTCAATCATAGAATATTACTATAGGTATATGTAAATTTGTTCTCAATTACCTCCAACAATCTAACGAATTATCATTTTATTTTTGTTAATCAAGTTTAAATTAAAAAAAATTGTATAAAGGTATCTCTTCTCAGAGCAACATCTTAAAACAACATTTCGTTTCAAAATAAAGCCAATTTTAATAATTTATAAACATATATAATTTATAATAAAACAGGCTAAATCCACTCGCCCTAACGGGTAAGCGGTATCTGTTTTCGTCAATTAATAATAAAAATTCATTTGATCAGGCATAATTTGTGTAAAAAAATTCATACTGATTATCAAATTTTAGAATAAAAAAATAAATAAAACTGTATATTAGCCCATTATCTTCTAGAGTAAAATACTTCTTAGTCTTCTTTTTTAAATATTGTATTCTAATTTTCAAAATTTTCAGTATACTTTCTCAAGATTTTGAAAAATATAATTATCATCCTCCCTAATTTTTAATATGGATAAAAATAAGTTTGTTGTTTTAAGCCTCTTTGTGTTGTCTCCAGGCGAAAAAATACAAATTCTTCATATTTATTTAATTAGTTAGTCTTTAGGATAGCTCCTATCCAAAAAGAGTTAGAATTACAACATACTGGTGAATAATTTGCCAATTTTATATAATTAAGTATGAAAAAATTCAAACAATTGTAAACCTGGCTTCCTCTATATAATTCCTCTAGGCGTCTGAAAAGAAGATGGCCCCGAGATCTTCTTCTCTTGTAACCTAATTGGAGTTCTATCAATGGGTAGATTCTCCAAATGTTTGTATTATGTTATTTTATATCTGATGGCAAATTTACTTGTTGTATATAATTTTATACAGTTTTAAATAACAATAAATAAATTACTAAAAAAAGACAATTGTAAACAAAAGAAGCGCCTGAATATATATAAAGAAACAAAACAATAAACACAGTAAAATAATTTTTAAAAATATAAATCAAAATAAATACAATCATTTATACAGAACGATAATATGAACATTAATATATTATATAAAAGAAATTATACATAATTTTTATTTGTGAGAAAAATTGGAGATTATAATGTTAATATTTGCTAGCAACACCTCAAAAACATAAATGAGCAATTTTTTATATCTTATCCAAGATCTTTCACTAGTATTTCTTTCCGTTCCTCCCATTGACTGGACAATCAGTTTTAACTTAAGCACTCTTTATGAGTTCAGCTTTCATTGTAAAACAATGAAGGATTAAAAATCGTAACAAACAATTTTTCTCTCCATTCCAAACTTGCTGTACATTTTTTTAAAATAACGCTCCACTAATTCTTGCTAAACATATCTAATATTCAGGACTTCATTTTTATATATTCCCAAATGTACCTACATGAAATCTACGACAATTGAAACAAGATACTCCTCATAGATTCCTAACACACCAAAATTGAATTGCCTTCAATTTCATACAAAAATGTGATCGATGATCTTATGAGAGCTATCTGAACTTTTATTATTCTATAAAATAATCAAATTCCTCCTAAAAACAATGTTTTTAACAAAAAGCTTTCGAAGTATTAGTTCGATATGTCTGTATAAAATAAATATTATTCCTGTGATAATTACTAAAATCAATAGTATAATTACGATAGGAAATATTATGCCAACTTGGAACAAATTTAAAAATAATTAAATTTTATAGTATCCTAAAGACTGACTAGTTTAGATTCTCGGATATCAGAAAATAAGCTCTGTTGTAAGTTTTCAGAAACAAAAGAAGTTATCGAAAGAAAAAGTTTTGCAATGAGATTCAGAAACAGATTTTTTTTCTTTTTAAATGAGAATATTCAAGCTATTAACGTCCTCGTTTCTACTTGGTGTCATTTGTAACAATACATTTGAGACAGAAGTCGTTTGAACAACTTTAGTACGCTCTGAGACAACAATCGTATACTTAATTTAACTACAGCATGAAATACAATATAACTACAAACTTCAATACAATTTTATTGACACAAAAACAAAGTTGCAACTCCTAGTGATGAATCTTGAATAATCTCCTTCAACATCTCAGCGAATGAGATTGAAATAGACAACTGAGAAACCTAACTATTAAGAAATAATTCAAACTAATTACTTCATCCAATCAATCTTCTCTGAAGAACTTTTGATTCTTGAGTAACATGATTATAATTAGATGATTTTAATTGTCTAATTCGTTATTATTTTTACCCAGTTAAATATTCCTCCATTATAACAATACATAATTCTGCATTTACTCCCGCTTTACACAACTCGAGTAAAAAAAGAGAATTAGGAACATACTTGTCTACTAATGAAAATAAAACCTGGATGAATATTTTCCATAAATATTACTGATACTTTGGGATACAGTATACTTACATTCCATTTCAAATCATAAAACTAAAAAAAAATTTTTTTAATTTCAAATTTTTGTAGACGGATTTTCGGAAAAATAAATCATTTTAACGACTGTGAACTAAAATCATTTTTAGTATTTTTCTTTTTTATTATCATCCCTAGTGATTAAAAACTGGGTGGGCAATTTAATTACCCACCCTTCCAAAACGCTCTCCAGTTGCTTTTCAATATTGATAATTTAAAAAATAGTTATTGAACAAAAAAAGATGAATTACCCCTAGTGTAATGCGAGGTGTCTGCCCATCTCGATTTTAAATTTTAAGTAAACGAATTCAACTAAGTAATAGCCTATTGTCAATTCTCAAAACAGACCTATGTAAACAGTATTAATTTAACTTATCTGTTGCTTAGGAAGCCTGCACCAAAAGTGTTTAACCAAATTTTAACATTTAACATAAAAATCACTTGATAGGATGTCATATAAAGAAATCTGTTTGGAATGATTAGAAATTTCCAAGACGCCAAAAACTTAGAGAAGCTTAGTGTACATCAGAGGAGGTAAAAGAATTATGTTTATGTGGTATTTAGATCATTCATGGGAAGTTTTTTTATTTTTATAAAACTGGGTAAAGTTATCCTCGTGGGCAGTTATTCCACAGTAAAGACAAACATTTTATATCTTCATGATGTGGAAAAATCAAACCGTGTTCAAGCTAATTAACACTACATGAATGAGCTTTCGGATTACGAGCTCATTATTTATATGAGAGGATTATAATCTGATGTAGGCAGTTAGCTAAAAGCACTTAGTCCAATAAGGCTTAAATGCCATTACTGATTTTTAAAAATAATTTTTAATGAATTTCATCTTGATAAACTTTCAATCCATGCAAGTCATCTAAAAATATTAATATATCTCAATTTTGAAGTAATTTTACCACCAGTGTAATGCCACCACCTTTCAGTGTTTTGATGTATTTTTTTCAATTTTCATGAAAACAATAATTATGAAAATTCATTAGTCATATAAAGATCATTTAATATACAACACCGTTCCAATTCAACAAGTCTCCATAGTCAATTAATCATTTTTTTTTAAAGTAAGTTTCTTTGTGTAAATGTTCTATTTGTCAAATTCAATATGACATAAGATTCGGTGAAACTATCCATGGAAGATCATAACTGAGCTTGTTGATCGTAGGAAATTTCGAGAGGACTTGCCACTAGAATCGCGTTCCCAACAAAAAAAAAAATCGCGTCACCTCTGTTTTGCTAAAAAAAAATTCGTGGCACCCTTGTTGAGCTAAAAAAAAACATTAAAATGTTGCCACAATGATCCTTAGAGTGGTTAATCATGTAGTGACATAATAAAAAGTTCAAAGTAAATTCGAGTCATTAGTTTTATTAGTTGGCTAACAATGAAGCCACGTCCTAAGAAAAATCTGGTTTAAGTGTTAACTTAGGTTTCAAAACAAAGACATTCTGTTTGGTTCCTACCTCCTTCTGAGACTGAAGCTTAACAAAATTCCTTGAAAGTGTACTTTTAAGTTACACAATGGCTTGGATGGAAAAGATCTAGGAAAGTGATATCAGAAGAAAACCTAAGATTTTCGGAACCTTGAAGTAGCATTGATCAGCACCTCAGCCCATTTTGAAAATATTTGCAAAGGCAGGAACAATCGTCATTCTTTTTTTCATAAAATTTCAAAGTCCGAAAAAAAATATATATACATAAATTAAAGAGTTTTATTACTCTTTTCAAAGTTCATATAGAAAGATTTTTAAGTGAAATGCTTATTTTTTGTGTTTTGAACAGAGAGAATCTTTAAATTTTCCAAATATTTCGCATAAAAACACGAGCATGAATTTTAGATAATTTTCTCGTATTTATTTTAATATAGAATCACCTTTATTCAGGTGAACACAAAGTTTCCAAACAGGAAACACAAAGTTTCCTTCGCATGTTATAGGATGATATGATGTTACAAGAACTATGTTATAATCCTTTTAGTGGGGAAAAGATGGTCGGAGAGAAGGGAGGGGGTGAGGAAAGTAGAGTAATAATGAATAAAAAGAAATATAACTTATTTTATTTATGCCGACACTAACAAATTTTAGAATGGATTATTTAATGATTTTTCTTATTTATCTAAAATATTTTTAAACCACAAAAAAAGCATTAAGTAAGCCAATAAAAATAATAGCACAAGAACTTTCCACTTTAAACCAGAGCTGGGCAAATATTAATTATAAATAAAACCTAAACTAAGTCGTCATGGATACAATGTTTATTTATTAATAAACCAATTATAACTAAAAATCATATCCTTAAAAATTTAGTCATCATCTTATTTATAACTATTTTTTGCCATATTCTGCTTCAATCCATTTGACTAAACTAATAGGCAATGATGAATCCTAACTGAACTGAATAAAGTCTACCTGACTCGATTTGTGGAATGCTAAAACTTTTGATAGAGAAATTTGAAAGAATGACCGAATGTTACATGAACTACGTTAAATCAAAGGAGTCAAATGAAAAACTTTTGATTTTATATAGGTTTTATATTTTAGAAAGTAAACTTAGGTAATATTTAGAGATTTTATATCACGGATTCTAGATAATAATATTTATGAATAGTAGCAATGATTAGTTATATAAAGAATACTGTTAACATCTAACGCAATTTAAATGTTTCAGTTTACAGAAATGACGACATAGACATCATCTTCAGCGGATTGGACATCGTTCATAGTCGCCCTCACAACGCTATTGCTTACGTCATCGAAGACCGAAGATAACTAGTGCTCTCCTCCCAGGATCTGGAACTTGATCAGGGAGTTAAAAGGAAACGGACGTGTTAGAGTAGGCAATCAAGTAACTACAACTGGTGTAGCTGATGAAATCTTTGTTCAGTTATTCTTATGAAGTTTTTCGAGGAATTAACGCCAAACGCGTTATTGTGTACAATTTGGTTTTTGTTATTATACAGGAATATCTTGTATTGATAACATAGAATTTAATTTGTTAATCATAAATGTGTGCCAAATCCAAGGCACATAAAGCAGTACGAAAACTTGCTGTGTCCTTGACCGATTTCACAATTAACTTCTCAATTTTCATTTAGGGAATCCACCAAATATTGTGCCACATTAGCAAAAAACATCTAATTTATTTTCTTATAAAATATTTTATTTTTCTATAACCATTTTTTTTTTCTGAAAATTAGAGACATGCTATCCCCCCATGAAATAAAAAAGAAAAGAAGGCGTTGTTTTTACATTGAAAGTTGAAAAGAGATATATTTACTATTGAACATAATACCCAAATAAAGCAGATTTGTTCAACCTACCTGCTTTTAACCACTGTTATCTCTAGATAATGATTTTTTGTTATTTTCATGAAGAATATAAATGTACCATAAGATTATTTTCATATCCCTATTCTTGTTATCCAGAAACCTCTCCTCTCCTCCAAGTCTAGACCAATTAATATATAACCAAAGAAATTCATTAGAATACTTGAGAGAGATGAGAGGATCCCAGATCCTGTTGAAGCATTTCTTCAGAGTTTATCTAAAATGCACGCATGAGTCTCTGTTCAGGCACCAATTAAATAATATAATTAAAAATGACTCAACAAAAGAAATCTTCACTCAAGAATAAAGTGATGATAATAAGATATGAATTAATTAACTCTGATCTAAGTAGAATAGGAAGTTTACAAGCACAGAAATGAGGACAGACATAATAGAGATGATAAATTTAATAATAACAACAGCAAAAATATTGCCTTGATAAAAATGGCCAAAATGAATCATTATGAGTCATATAAGATAAAGATAGTGACTTGAGTCCTCCTATCTGAACTGATGTTCTCTGTAGAGAACATGAGATTGATGGTGGTTGACTCAATAGTTTATAGGTTCGTAATGGAGCAGACTGTTTGCTCGATGCCTATCTTTTACATAACTTATAAATGCAGTTTAGAAACAAGAATAATAATAAATCATAAAAACTGTTAATACGAGATGATTGTGAAACAATAAGATTAAATGTGTCCAAAATCTCAAAGTAACTTTTGGATATATTATTATAATTTTCTAATATTAAATTAAAGTTATTATAACCAGTGATTAAATTATGAAGTGGAAGTACTTCAGCATGAATATGCTTTGATTAAGAGTATTACTATGTATAGTAGCTAAAGATTAAAACATATAAAGTAAAAAAGAAAGGCTTGATATAAGTGGTAGAAGTAATACAACACTGAAGGTCAAACAGGTCAGCAAATAAAATTTGATTTGATGATTTTGGCAGTTCTACAAGTTTTTGTGTGTGCTCAAACCAAAAATGAACTCTGTTTTCTTCCAGCACATACAGGATTTTACAAATCTATGATATACAATGTCAGTTCTATACCACAAAAATCATGATAATCTCTTACACAGTTCTTCTTCATTTGATTATATTTTTATTGAATCAATAGGATATTAAAATGTCCTTAATAAAAGAGGGGAAAACTTTATTAAAATATAAATATAAAGCTGTGCTGCCCAACTTCATTGGGTTGCTAGTCACACAGCATACTTATTTTAATCTAATCAGATGATATTTTTAATCTAACGATAAATAGGCCTATACAAGTATACAATAGTAATTACAAATATTAGTAGTATACAACGTCAGAACATGACTTTTTTTTCTTTTCTTTTTTTTTTTTATCTCTCTGGTTCTTTCATTTTTTTCTGTTTTTTTTTTTTACCTTTTTCATGATTTTTTTTTCCTCCTTTTCCCCTTTTTCCCTTTCATATTTTACTTTTAACCCAATGTGCCTTTCACAGAATAATGGATAGAATAGTGATAGACCTATGAAAAAATATAAGAAAGAAACTTAAGTAACAAATATAATACATAAATATAAATACAAATATAATATATAAATAAAAAAATAATCATGAATATATCGTGTTATATCTTAAATTCAAATGGACCAATTAGAATCCGATTTGTCTCATTGGGAATGTTTAACTTTTTTTTGACATCATCTAATTTTAAATATATCAATTGAGTATGCTTTGAGCAATGAAATATTTTCATAATTTTTGTGCTACTAAACTGGTATTATATATCATGTCTTGTGAAAAATTTGTGTGATGAATGAAAATGAAGTTCAAAACAGCCAAAATTATAAAATTAATTTTTCAAAGGTTTCTTTTTATAGACCTGCATTATTATGGATGGCATTTGTTATATACTTATCTTTAAAATCTCCAATTTTAAAACAAAAATAATTGTTTTTTTATAATCCTATAATTTCCTTTAAATACATGATTCAAAAAGTATAAATACATAAACAAAAAGTTATTTATGGTAGCAGTTAGTTGTATTATTATTGTTCTTTTCCACTGGGACAGGTAATACAAAGTGCTTAAAATTATTATGTACTTTATTGACTGGCCAAGTTGTTTCCATAATCAAATATACGGATTTTTTTTTTATTTCTTTAAGTCTCATTCTTTCAATATGTTTCATAATGATGAGAAGATAGTTGACCATTGATAATATATTATGAAGAGAAGATGGTTGGAGGTGTGGGGTTCTTTTCATACTATCATATTTTAATATGTTTGTATTTACAATTTCTAATTTATAAAAGTCAACAATTTTCTATAGATCTAACTCTAATTTTAATATGAGTGATGATATTATAAAGTTAGTTCTAATGATCAGCTATATTAGTTTCTGCTAAGAATTTTAAAAGTGTTACCTAGAGTGGTTCTTAAAACTAAGATTAAAAATTTATCCAGGACATCCTCTAATTTTGTTCTGATGTAAAAGAGACCCATCAAAATTAAATTTTTTTTTTAAATGTCTTAGGGATTGCTACTGAGCTTTGACATAATAAAATAATTGACAATTTTTACATACTAAGTAATATTAGTATACTAATAAATAACCTGTGAAATGAAATAAAATAGCCTTTTATTTATGCAATAAATTAAAATCATACAAAATACAATATGAACATTTTTAAGAAGATAGAGAGAAAAACAAAAATAAATAAATTTGTATATATAATAGTTGGCAAAACATTAACTTCTATCAATTTTCTTTCCATCTTTCTATATCCATTTCTGCATAGGTCTTCCCTTTCGGGAGTAATAATCAGCACTTCCCGGGGTGACCAGCCCTACTGGGAGGCGAGTTCTTTCCATTTCTCCTTCCAGACATCAGCTCTCCACCAGTGGGGTCCTAACCATCCTCTTGAACATATCGCTCCATCTTTAATTTCCTCTCTTGAGCTATAGTCAGTGACCACACTGATGGCATCCATATCCATCGAGTGACCACTGGGCTAATGCAACTATCAAAGACCAAATAACCTATAATCTGATATCATTTAAATTTTAGTCAAACATTTATACTTAGTATTTCTCATAGACAGAATTATTCTTCCAAATACAACCATTACTTTAATTTTTCATCTCCATTAATATCTTTATTTCCTTGTTTATTTCTATTTTTAAATTTTTTTTTCTAGAACACTGTTATCATTATAAAATATTCCTCGTAATTTGCCTATTTTATTTCAATTCCATTGGTCTTATAATATTCATGACATGTCATCTTTTGTTAATTTTTATTTCAATTATCTACCAATCACCATATTCCCGCCCTCCTGAAACCATTACTCTAATCAGAAAATTTGACACTATATCTGACCATTATGAACCTACTCCAATAAATATCTACTAATATTTTAATCCTTAAGTTAATTAAGATTAATGTCATAGTAAATATAATAATATTATATTATTATTATTATCCCACTAAAAGTATCTATTTGTACAACAAAAAAAACACCAACGACAAGTTATTCTATATTAATTAGTTTATATTCAATGTATTGTGCACGCTTGATAGTATAGCAAATAGTTGATCACTGTTATGATTGAATCAGTCTTTACATTTATTTATACTATAAATAATAAGAAGGGTGATTTTCACAAAAAGTCTCATTTTCAGGGCCAAAATTTCTAGTGAGTAAAGTATTTTCAAACCGTTACCAGCTGTATCAGTACTTAGTGTTATGAACTTTATGAAGGACAAAAGCTGATTCTTCACAATCTCCATTTTTGTCCAGTCATTCAAATGTTGAGATTTACAATTACTTTAATCATTACTCATGAAAATAAAATAAAGCTTAATATCTCAGAAATAATTATCATATCCAGTTCTCTTTGAACCACTTATGCAGTGATGAGGAACTCTGTAGAACCCTCTCCATCTTTGTCAATCTTCCACCAACTACTTCCCTTTATTCCACTTGTACTAAGCCAGTGGCCGTGGACCATATGGGGGCTACAGAAGCCTTGGCATAAATTGTGGGAAGGTCTGATAATATATATTTTTGTGGGAATTTATTGTCAAAACTATCTTTCGAGGTTTGGATTGTGTCTCAAAATGCACTAATTTTCAAATATTTTCCTAAAGGGCTTCCCTTTACCCCAAGATAGGAATCCAGTCTACCACTTGGTTCAATTTCCAGCTTAATGATTCATAGATTTTAATGGTTTGGGAACCACCATGTTATTCCATTGAAATGCTCTTGACAGAAACTCTTCCTTTACTTCTCTTTCCATCTACTTTGGCTCAATAGTATCATCAGTACAAATTCCACAACTTATGTAAAAATGTTTCGGTAAATTTAAAGACGAAATTCCCTAATTGAAAGTTTATTGAAGCCAACTGTTGCTAACCTGAAGTAAAAACAAACAATGCATGTGCCTCACCTGATGACCTCAAGTCCCTGAAAAGAGAGAACCTTACCGGAGAGGTCTCCCGCACCTCGAATGTTTAGTTACCACACAGTTTCATCTGGTACCCGCTCTCCTCTTATAACAATAAAGAAGGATTCTAGAAATACTGGGAATTACCTCATTATATTGCATAAATGCGTCAAAATAAAACGTACAGGACAAACGAATACAGACTGAACAAAACGCTTGAATATCAACATCATTTATTTTTAAAAACATTATGCACAGTTAGAAAACACAATTGCAAAGACCATTTTATCGGTTAGCTCCTTATTAGTTATATAAACCTACACAGTTCCTGTTGTCGATTAATTTTCAGATTTTTGAGCTAGGGCATTTTGGCTGCTCCGGTGTATTTCGACTAGGGAGCCGGTACATCCTTCTTGCACCATAAGTAAAGAACGGCAGCTCCGATTAACCTGAAAATATGGGAACCAAAGGCTCACTCACAAATTGGATCATGTGAAAATAGTGGACGGATTTTGCAAGGAATCCAATTCAACTAAAAAAACGGCCAAAAATAGCAGCTCTTTAACGTACAGATCCCTCAATTGTTAAACATATGGTTATAAATATAAATAAATGGCTAAACATTTTAATTTACTAATGGCTACGCCTTGTATTGATTTTAAATGACATCAGCGGACATAGATAGGAATAAAAGTTGTTTGTATTACAACCCAACGCTTTGTATTGCAAACAGTTACGACCCAATCAATTATGTATATTTCCGATACACCTAGTCCAACAGAATAAAACATGAAACGTAGTTGTTTCCTTGCAGCAGAGATCATAAATGGTGGGCCCTAAGGTGCAAACCTTACTCCGCAAACCTTTGCCTTTGCTCTTTGATCCTAAACACAAACTTTATCCAGTCGTAATGGTTGTAACAATTTGCTTATTAGTCATCTCTATCATATTTAGCACCCTCTGTATCATGGAACCTCAGCATGGATTGTCCTCCAGCACTATGACAAACACCAACGAAGAAACAGACTTCCTTATCGGGTTTTTCAACCATTTGGGCGGTTTGACCCAATGCGTCTTCTCAGTAGCATGGCTTATTAACAATAGAGGGTTAATAATTAATATTAAAAAAAAAATTTACAAATTACAGAATGTCGTTTGTTGCGACAGAGAATTGACTTGGTTCTCGAAAGAATTGCTCATTTATTTTTCATTAATGATAATTATTACTTTTTCTCAAGGATCTGCCGAAATCAAGACTCCCAGGAATTTGTTTGGCTTTGTAGCGTTTTTAATGAATATTTCGTGTTCTTTCGTAGTTAGCGGTCAGCTCAGCACCTTGTTACAGTACTTGGGATCAGCCTACGACAGCTTGCTGGATTTGAAGAATTATGAAAGTTCCGTCAAGTGGTATCAATTTTTATCCACCATATATGAAGATGTGTGGAAGTTGTACCAAATACCGGTTCTCCTGATAAGTACATGGAATCTAGCCTTAACATTCACACATCTTTACCTTCTCTTCTACCCGGCGTTTCCAGGGCACATTCTTTTGAATATTCTTTATGCTGTTTGGATCTACTTGTTTTGTTTCCCAACCTTGTCAATTATTCGATCCTGCAACTACGTAATTAGGAAGGTAATGATCAAATTCACTATATAATGATTTATGTTTATGATACATTAAATTTTATTCTTACTATAAATGTTTCGGGTTTAAAAAAACATTTCATTATTTTGTATACATTGATTTAACACCACGGTATATACTTATTTCACATTATAGCGTCGTGCCCACAGGGGGTTACCCAAAAGGGAAAAGAGCAATTTTTCGAATAGTTATTTGAGATAATCGTACGCTTTCCGCACTCATTCCCGACTTGACTCTCACTAAGATATAGCTAGGTATGCGCCTCTCGAATATCTGCTAGAAATAATTGCTTTCAATATTCTTACATTAGTTTCATAAATAATGCAGCGATGATATGTGAGGTGTACTATTAATGTACCGCTGACTTCCACAACTGCCTTGACAGAGAACTGTCCCACCTTACAAACTCATAACACCAATCTTATATATAAATTATAACCCCCTGCATGTTTGTTGTTTGTATATAGCGACAGTTACCGTTGGTCTTATTAAATCAATAGTTTTTTATCATTCATTCAAGAAGACAGCAAGGTTAGTTTTACTACATTATAAACTAAATTATTTAAAAAAAAAAAAAAAAATTAAACATTCATTCTCCAACCTTTAGAATAAAATTTTCATCATAGCTGTTATATTCAAACTGAATGGGAAAATAGTTAGAACAATAAAGTATTCAAGAACATTTATTTTAAATAGGTAACAATGAAGCACATCATTATATTAAGTGCCAAGCAAATTTCTTGGATGACTCACTCTTCAAATTATAATAATACTGCAAACTCATAATTAGGGGAAAAAAAGAAAAAGAAGGAATTTAGAACTGAAAATACCCTTTTAACACCGCCCTAAGTAAATAAACAATAATTGCAAGTGGGTTTTCTTTCCTCCCCTAGATCGCATTCTTATATTATATTAACTAAAAACAGTCTAAAATAAAGCTATTATTCCTAATATACATTAATAAATGGCTAAAACACTTTAATTCATACATGAAAATCCCTTACATTGATTTTTTTTAGCTTTTTTATAATGTGAATCATAATATTGTATTTTTAATGATATCAGCGGACATGTAAGGAAATAAAAGTTGTTTGTATTTCAAACAAAAGACTATGAGTTACGTTTTGTCCAAAACAAACGAGAATGAATAGTAGCTCCCTGCCATAAATAGAAACCAGAAATGGGGAGCACAGAGGAGCCACCCTACTCCGTAAACCTTTACCTTTCTTGTTTGATCCTAAACACAAACTTTACACAACCATATTGGTTGTTACAATTTGCTTATTAGCCATCAACCGTTTTTACCACTTTCTGTATCATCGAACCTCAGCGTGGACTGTCCACTGGCACTATGACAAAAACAAACGAAGAAACATACATCCTAGTCAGTTTTTGTAGCATCACGAGTGGCTTAATTCAGTGCACCCTCTCAATAGCATGGCTAATTTACCGTACAGATTTAATTTATTCTATTAAAAAAAAATTTACAAATTGCAGAAGTATCTTTATTGCGACAAAGAGCTGACTGACTTGGCTCTCGAAAGAATTGCATATTTATTTATCATTAATGATAGTTATTACTATTTCTCAAGGATCTGTCGAAAATCTAGAGATTTGTTTTCTTATGTAGCGTTCCTAATAAATATGTCGTTTTCATTCCTACTCAGTGGTCAAGTGAGCACATTGTTACAGTACATGGGTTCAATTCAAAACAGCTAGCTTGAGATGAAAAATTGTGAAAGCTCTGTCAAGTGGTATCAGTTTTTATACAATACATACGTACGTGATGTATGGAAGTTGTATCAATTGCTGGTTTTCTTGATAAGCACTTGGAGTGTGCTCACATCGTTCACACATATTTATCTTATCTTCTATCCAGCATTTCCAGAAAAAAAAAATTTAATATAATTTATGGCTTTTTGGATCAACTTGCTTTTTTTCCCAACTTTTTCCACTACTCGATCCTGTAACTACGTATTTTGGAAGGTAATATAAGAAAACCCACTACATATACATATAAGTTACGGTCTGAGTCAGCTGACTGCGAAGATCAGCTGATCGAATGTATATAAATAGATGTATTGAACCCAATAAAGCCAGTTTACCAGCTGGAATGGTCCTTCCCCATTCCATGTTGGCCCCTGGCAGCGGATCCAGCTGTTCTTATCTTATAATGCCGCAAGGCAAACCAAGATCAATTGTACCTAGGTGTATATATAATTCTCTTAGTCTTAAGTGATATGTATATAATTGTATTTGTTTTAATAAATAATAAACTAGGAGGAAGAAAAAAATAATAATAATAAAAATAAATAAATGAAGCCAGTATGTTACAGCAATTCATGCGTGTTAGATCTTATTCCTTCTTCTCTTTTTTGACATTTTGCTTTCGCCAATACCGGAGTAATATTTACTTTAAAGAATAATTTTTTATGGTAGTATTCTCAGCTTTCATTTTTTTTTTTTTTTTTATTCTCTCATATTTTTTAAATAATAGCTGCCAACAGTATCGTCAGACTAGCGGTCATGAACCAGGAAGATTTAAATCAAAATGGGGTTCAGAACCCACCTCCCATGGAGGTGACTCCTCCACCCCCGGAGCTTGCCACAATACCGGAAGTTTCTCTAGCGGGAGCCCACGTCACAACATTAGAGTGGCTAAAAGTAAGCAAGGCAACCGCCCAAAACTTGAGGAAGGCCGTTTCTGCCAAACGTTTTACCGGGGAAACAGGAAAATTGAGCCACTTCATAGAATGGGGTGATTGGCTAATAAACCGAATTGAAGCAAAGTCAATCGAAAGTCTACTCGGTAGTGAAATTGCGGAATCTTTAAAAGCAACGATCGTCTGCGGAGTGAAGAGGAGCATCCTAAATCAGATTCAGGCTGACGAAGAGACTCCTTGGAGAGTTATCAAGGAGAGATTAAAGAAGGGGTTTGGAGGACGGTGGGCCCCAGAGGAAGACATATTTGTGATGATCCGAGAGACAAAGAAACCGAAACAGTCTAGTGGGCAATATGCCGCGGAACTTCTGGCACGCTTTAACAGTATTCAAGAAAAACTGAGCGAAATGATGAAAACAATCCTGGTACAGGTTCGGTTGCAATTCTTATCCCTGGCAATAAAGATACAGTTTGCAAAGGGGTTAGGGAAGAAGGAAGTATTTCCGAGTGAGCGCTCGTTTGTGGAAATTGCACAAGATCTCATAGAAGCAAGCGCTAGAGAAGTAGAGGGTCGTATGGAAGTAGAAGAACCACGGTGGACCCGGATAGAATACCAACGGGCAAGAAACATGCCCAACCTTTGGAGGAGGAGAGAACATGGAAATGGTAGAAGAGAGAGAGCTATCGAAGAACGAAGTTGCGGTCCTCCCGCCAACTATTGGTTCTGAACTAAACCCAGACCCAATAGTCGGCGGGAGGACCGCAAGTGTCACGATTGTGGAAAGATTGGGTATTTAGTGGCGCATTGCCCGCGCACGAGATGCATTTAATGCGGGAATGAGGGGCACATAGCCAAACAGTCCCCATATTTGTACCGAAGAAGAGATGTGGGCCGAGGCGAACCAATGGAGATCAACGCCCAACAGATACGGAGAAGCCACCGTAGGTTGAGTAGATCTTCAGCTGAATCTACGCAAGCATCAGGAGCATCAGAGACCGAAGAGGAGGACGGAAATCATCGCTTGGACAGGAACAAATTAATTTCCAGGGAAGGACTTAAACCTGACGCGGATAAGGTTGCAGCTATACGGAAGATGGCGGCTTCTAGAGTTGAAAAGGGAGTTCGGAGGCTGTTGGGAACAAATGCAAATAGTACGCACTGACCATAGGTCCCTGCAATGGGTGGGAAAGTTGAAGGAGTCTTCGGCCAGGATTACGCGTTGGAAGGAGTTATTGGGACAGTACAATATGGAAATCACATATAACCCTGGAAAAGAAAATGTGGTAGCTGATTGGTTATCTCGAGAAATAACAGCAAATGCAGTAGAAGAAGAGGCCAGGGAACCGTCCAGTCAATTCCTGCGGGAGTGGACACTGGGACAGGAGGAAGAACAGAATGTGGCGGAGGAAGACGATAGGGAAGAATCTTCGTCTAACGATAACTCAAAGGATGGAAGACCAATAGATATGGAGGAACTTGTGGACATCATTAACGACAAGAGGTGGCAGATTATATGGAAGACATGAACCACTAGATTAGTCAAAGTTGAGTGAAACAAGTATGGGAGGAGCAATATCACGACGTTTTGGTCACAGCCAGGCCTGAAACGACCAGATCTGTAAAATGTTAAATAATGTTTCCAAGTCTGGAGAAAAGTGTCACCTGTACGTTGGGAATGAAACCGTTTGGGAGAAGATCAAGCGGCTATGGCATGATGAACACGTAGAAATGGACAGGACATTCGTCCGATGCAAGCTGATGGTGGAAACCCTTCAGGAGAACGAATGCGAGAGAGAGAGGTGACTGACATCAGGGCAAAACAAATCACCGAGGAATCTCGGAGACCCTTACGAGCATTGAAGGGGGGTACGTTTGGTGGAGGATGAAGTGAAGACGATCAGTGAAGTTGTAGGAAACTGCGAAGTTTGTCTACGCACAAAGTATGATAGATATACACCAAAAGGCAGACAAGAGGAGACACCTACCGCAGATGCACCGCTCAACGATCTACAGATCGACACTTTAACATGGAGAGGATTTAAATGGACCACCATAATTGATCTCTTCAGTAATGCGACAATGGCGTACCAGGTGCAGGAAAAGTCGTCGGAAGCGGTGCTGGTAGCTCTCCGAATGTGGTTTCAATTTTACGGAATTCCGGAGCGCATCTCATCAGATTCAGGAAGAGAATTTGACAATAACATGATTTGAACAGAAATGAAGGACCTTGACGTAATTTGGCATCTCAACACACCAGGGAACCCCAAGAGTAGAGGAGGCATAGAGCGGCTTCATGGCACATTGAGTGACCATCTTCGACTATATGAGGTTGACCAGGGACTGAAACCGGACGTGGCAATGCCGAGGGCGATTGCGGCATACAATCATTCCGTACATTCAGTTACGGGGTTTTCGCCATTTGAGATTCTCTTTGGGCTTCGCGGACACCGACAGGACTGTAAGAGATACACTGCCGTCTGCTGCCGTGAAAGGAGATACACAATAACCATGTTGCTCGAAGAAAATTATGGGAAAATTCCCGAGGAAGAATGGAAAAGGAAAAATCCAGGAGGGTAACTCGGGAGAATTTTATGGTCACAAGGGTAAAGAGATACAGCGATACCAGGGTCCATTCAGGGTGATTATTATAAGGGAACACCATATTGTAATAATAGAAAGTATTAGAGAACCCAAAAAGATGAGAACTGTCCATATTGAAGAATTAAAAAGTCCGGCAATGACGACAATATAAAAACTGAAATGTTCCCATACTATATTAGATTACAGAAAATTTAGTTATTTATTCTATTTATTGTTTTGTTTTCTTGTGTTTTAAGGTTTTTATTGATTTACGAAAATCAATTTTTTTTTTTTTTTATATCAATTTTTATAAAAAAAATTTTATTCTTAGGTTTAGATTATGTATTTAGCATGTATTTAAGGGAGCTCGTGAGTGTTTACAATAATATATATAGGATTTTTTTTTATTGTAAATAGTTTTAGTTTTCAAGGATTGTTCGTAAACTGGTGTGGGGGGGGGGAGTTACGGTCTGAGTCAGCTGTTACTTCGATGTCAGATGACTGAGAAGATCTGCTGATCGAATGTATATAAATAGATGTATTGAACCCAATAAATAAAGGTTTATTGGCTGAAATCCTCCATTCAGCATGAGTGAGTATTTTCATCAAACGCGGGCAGAAGGGAAAGAGAACATCTTCGAATAACAAGTCTTCAAGGTAAAGTAAAATCTCACAGATAACAAGTAACTAACAACATCTACCATCCTATTGACATCATTCCTTTCGGAATTCAAATCCTTAGTTACTCCTCTGATATTGATTATGACAAATGTAGTATTCCACTTCATTCCTCCCTTGAATAATTCTTAAATGACTATCATCAAACTACATCCATTCTACTTTGGAACGCGAATTTCGTAAGAAGTCACAACAACGAACAGCTTTATTACTTGACAAAAACGTCCAGTATCTTTTAAAAATACCACAATACCTAACTTACCATACTGACCATTCTGACGGTAGAGTACCATATATATATCCCGTCATTGTATATCAGTCCCTTTCTCACCATCCATCCTCATTGCCTACTCACGATTTTCTACAAGCCACAGCCATTGTAATCAAGCCTTTTTCTTTTTCAGTCACACTTACATCAACGTATTATCCTCCCAACCAATCCATCTCCGATTCCCAATTCAGCTCTCTCCTCAATTCCTTAGGACACTTCGTTTATTTATTTTATGTGGAAAAACTTCAGAACCACGAATTCTCATGGATAAACTTTACTATCTGCGGTCAGTTACCAACGTTTTACCCTTATTTCTCCTGACTTCCCTACTTACTGGCCAATCGAACGTAGTTGAAATCCTAATATACTTGATTTCTTTATTCTCAATAGTGTAAGTCTCCTATACTATTCCATCACACGCCTAAATGAACTTTCCTTTGATCATACTCTATTAATGCTAAATGCTTCACTAGTTCTTATTCCTTAGCCCTAGATAAGCAACATTCTACTAAGCACGAATTTAAATGAAATGTTATATCTATTTAAATAAAATATTGCCCATGACCAAACAATTTTTTCCTGAGTTAACCGAATAACTAAGGAAAAAAATGTAATAAATTGTAATATTTAATAATTATTTAAAGTAAACAAAAGAAATTATTGATAGTTTTTACTTATTCTCATATTTAAATTTATAGCTTAGATTCAAATAAAAAACTTTAATATTAAACAGAATGGAGAATTTTATTTTATTTTATAACATGATTGACTCTTAATCTCAGGGCGGGTTTTTAGGCAATCAGAACAGACACTTTTCTACTAATAACACTTAATTAAATTAATATCTACTTTTACAATTGTATTTAATTATAGGTAGAGCGATACTAATCAATTTCTATATCTTCTTTTGATGACTGATGATTTTCTGTCCCACAAACAAACACTGGCTATAAACAATCTTTTCACAAACAAACACTGACTAAACAAAGCAATATTTTTCAACACATCTCATCCTGGTGATCCAAAACAAAGAGTCACTTTATATTCTTGGATTTATCTATAGGTCTTCTTTTTAAAAGATGTCTACCAGTGAAAGTAGACAAAAGGATGTTCAGGACCTCCTTCCTCCAGGAACTGTCCCATCGGCACCTAAAACACAAGTGAAGTCAAACCAAACGTCGTGTCTCGATGTTTGTTGTAAACATCGATTATAGCACACAATGTTTTGAGTTTTTGCATATGATCTTCTTTATGAATATTTTTCTTTAATAATTATTCTTGACTTTATATTGCATAAATGCGTCAAAATAAAACGTACAGGACAAACGAATACAGACTGAACAAAACGCTTGAATATCAACACCACTTATTTTTAAAAACATTATGCACAGCTAAAAAACAAAATACAACATTACAAAGAAAAAATTATAGGTTAGCTCCTTATTAGTTATATAAACCTACACAGTTCCTGTTGTTAATTAATTTTCAAATTTTTGAGCTAGAATATTTTGGCTGCTCCGGTGTATTTCTACTAGGGAGCAGCTACATCCTTCTTGCACCATAAGTAAACAGCAGCTCCGATAAACCTGAAAATATGGGAACCAAAGGCTCACTCACAAATTGGTTCATGTAAAAATATTGGACGGATTTTGCAAGGAATCCATTTCAACTAAAGAACGGCCAAAAATAGCAGTTCTTTAACGTACAGATCCCTCAATTGTTAAACATATGGTTATAAATATAAATAAATGGCTAAACATTTTAATTTACTAATGGCTACGCCTTGTAT
>NW_027115682.1:710676-717872 GCF_000696795.3 Halyomorpha halys | reverse complement strand
TATTCGATCCTGCAACTACGTAATTAGGAAGGTAATGAGCAAATTCAGTAAATAATGATTTATGATTATGATACATTAAATTTTATTCTTACTATAAATGTTTCAGGTTCAAAAAAAGCATTTCATTATTTTGTATACATTGATTTAACACCACAGTATATACTTATTTCACATTATTGCTTCATGCTCACAGGGGGTTACGCAAAAGGGAAAAAGAGCAATTTTTCGAATAATTATTGGAGAAAATCATACGCTTTCCGCACTCATTCCTGACTAGTCTCTCGCTAAGATATAGCTAATAGAAACCTCTCGAATATCTGATAGAAATAATTGGTTTCAATATTTTTACATTAGTTTCATAAATGCTGCAGCGATGATATGTGAGGTGCACTATTAATGTACCGATGACTTCCACAACTGCCTTGACAGAGAACTGTCCCACCTTACAAACTCATAACACCAATTTTATATATAATTTATAACCTCCTGCATGTTTGTTGTTACATGGAATACTAAATATAAAATCACAGATCAGTAGATAACAAATTTCTACTTTACAAGACAATAATAAAACATATTTTGAATTATAGGTTAGAACTGTGGGGGGTAACTAAAAACTCTTTCATCAAACGCGTTTAATCCTTACAGTCCAAGTCCTTCGAATAATAGTTAATGCTCCTTACTATTTAACCCCCTTCGTATTAGACTTTATTATAATTATTCTCAATAACAGTAAAATCTAAAGTCAGGTATGGCTACTACTGCCTGTCCTTAAGCCCCTCAAAAGTAGACACCAATTAAGAAGTAATTAAATAACAAAGTATTCACCAATCAATGATCTTTCAACAGGCAAAACAATTTAATGAAGACATTTACTGGAAAATGGCGGAAGATAAATCTGCTGAACTCCTTAACAATGTAAGTATTATATTTGCTTTTACAACGCAAGTTTACAGAGTGAACAATGTGAATGAAATTTATTTCGTAGGAGGTACTTGACTTCCACATCATGGGCAGTGAAGAACCGATTTTCACAGCATGTGGCTTTTTCCCCCTTGATAACTCTTTAATATGTTCAGTAAGTAAAACGTTTTGTATCAATATAATATTGTATATGACTTCCTAAGTAAAAAAAAAAAAACACGACAAAAAATAAAATTCTTGGCTTATGGTACATATATAAATAGTTACAGGTAGTACCCAACTTGGCTAGATAGATATTTAATATTAAACATATCATGAATATATTTATAGATAACAAAAAAAACAGTGCATAATAATAGCTTCCTGAGCTAGATACGTATATGGTAAATAGATTCAAGTACACGTTTGAGAGATGATACACTATCGTAGACCACTATTATCAATAAAAACTAAGAATTTTCAGTGGCGAACCCAATATGAAATAAAAACTACATTCGACGAAAAGAGTAATAGAATAGATTTAAAAAAAATGATAAACAACCCGGAAGAATTTGTAGAAATTGCTAACTCTCCCTCTCTCGTAGACATTCCATAATTTTACACAAGTATTGTGCACAAGTGCAGTAAAATTTGGTCTGAAGTGTAGTTCTAGATCTCTTGCACCTCTACCTGGCACGCCAGATATCTCCATTGCTTGCTCGAACTCTTCAATTAAAAATTTCCGAAATAGATCTCAGGTTGTAGACCACATCTATCCATGGTAGTAGATAATATTTCCACTCATTTGATGATGAATATCAAAAACAAGAAGTGAAAAATATGGCTATTTTATTCTACTAGTATGGCCATCCATCTATGACATGGAACCAGAGTAATTGTAAATATCAGTCTACTTAAAGTTCCGCTAGCTCAGTATTGGTTCGCATCCTTCGGGCCATTATTTCATATGAACTACCATACATATTTCCCTCAACAGACATCGTACATAGGCCTTTCTTGTACATTACTAAAAATTCTTTTTCTCTCTTTTGCAGGTTTTTTTTTCCTCAATGGGTTGCCTGGCTAAGTCAGACCATCCCTCCATTTCTCTCTGTCCCACCAGTCTTCCTCCTCAATTCCTCTGCCGGCCATGTCCTCCTTCACGCAGTCCTTCCACCGGTTTCGGGGTCTTCCTCTCCTCCGTCTTCCTGGTTGTTCCCATTGCAGAAGTCTCTTCGGTCACCTACATTTTGGTATCCACTGACAGTGCCCATACCATTGCAGCCTGCTCCTTCCAATCCTCTCCGGAACTCCTCCGGTAACAGCTAGCCTGCTCCTAATATCCTCATGCCTTGCTCTTTCCAGGCGGATAATCCTAAGGCATCTCCTCCAGAAATCCATCTCTGCCGCTTGTAATTTGGAGTAGAGTCCTGAGTTTAATGTCTATGTTTCTGCGGCGTAGTTAAGTGAGGGCTCAACAATACTTCTAAAAATTCGCCATTTGATGCCTGTATTCCAGAGGACTAGGTGCAACATTCTAGTCAACCTTCTAGCTAAACCAGCTCTCCTCCTAACCTCTGGTTCCGACCCACGGTTCCCGGATTTTTCTGACTTATTTTAGTTAGCTATTTTTTCTACTATCATGGTGCTTGGTTTTCTGTCGAAGTCACCTTCCCTTAGACTGGTTGCCATCCCTGACTTACAGGCCTTGCCTACCCGGGCATCCCCCGCCCTGGAGGGGAGGCTGCACTTATTTAGAGACGATTAGACACTCACCTCATCACTAGGCTCTTAGGGTACTTGCGAGAGTGGTCGCGTCACCAAACACATTCCCCCTCCCTGGTAACGATGCCGTTGTCGGTTCGGAGCTGCTTATTCGATATATTCACAGCTAACCTTTCGAGCAGGTAGACCGTCCCGCTATCCACCACCTGCACACCAGGTAGCCTGAAATCACCCCCGAGTTGACTAAAAATTGAAATCCAAAAATTATATAATATAGGAATAAGATTGAAAAATACTAGCTTTACAGTGTAACATATCGTCAGATTGTAGGTAAAAGTGACCATGATGTAAGAGATAACAAAAGTAGCACTTTCATCTCTAGCCATAGATATATAAAAATCATGAAAATTGTCTCTGCTTGATTATAGATAATGTATGATAATGTATAATGTATTATAGATAATCTCCCGCATAAGCTATTTTATTAGATGTCAGTTATCTAAAGAATTAAATTCTGACAGATCCATTTATTTTTCAGATAATCTCTCAGATAACTACGTACTTAGTGATTGTGCTTCAAGCTGCTAAAAGCATAGGAATGACTGTTGAACCAACCATGAATGAAAAACCTTATGCATAAAAGCGTAGAGTTAAACAGCTTAGACCTAATTCACATAAAAATTAATATATTCCAAGATGTTTCCAAAGGAATCCATCTAAATAATGAACTAGACTAAATTGCACATTATAGGTGTTCCGGGCAACCTACGGCAACCGAAAGGTTGAATTGGAAAGGCTGCCATAATCTAGGCAATACTAGCACCATGGTTTGAATTGAATTGGAGGGCTCCCATCAGAAAGGCAATACCAGTGGCTAGCAACAAAAGCTTGCCTCCTCCAGCGCTTTCGGTGGCAAGAGAAGCAACCCAGACAAATGAGAAGAGAGGCATCTTGACGGAAGCAGTCCATTCTCTCTTTTTGTCTCTCATCAGGAATCTATCATGAGTGAGTAGAACTCCTGGAGTTGTTCTCAGAAGCAGAGAGGAGAGAGGCATGAGAATATGGAGGGAAGAAGGAACCATGGAGTAAGTCCATCTAGCAATAGTTAACATCCACATCATCATCAACCACCTCAATTTTATATATCTACAATTTCCATAGCCCAGTCATTCAAAATTTTACTATCTAATCATAAATGTTTTCTTTCGGTCACTTGTAACTTAAAAAATAGAATTTTATTTCATTTAATCATGTCTCATTTTTTCAATTATACAGTCCACTCAAACCCAACCAGCCAACCAAAAGTGAAGTGTGTCTGGTATTTCAGTTGAAGGCATATTTCATACGATTGACATTAAGAATACTGTTGTCCAAAAATATTTTCGCTGATTCACTCTTTTTGTAATACATTCATACCTTTACAATAATAATAATAGTCTTAACGAACCCGAAGGTTCGATGCCGATATCACCAAACGCTCTCTGCATACATCCTTTAAGTGATGTCCCTCCAAACTCAATTCCACTAAATCTGTTTTAACCCAATCCTCCCATCTACGTTTCGGTCTACCCCTCGGACGTTTACCCGTTGGTTCAGTTTTTATTACCATTTTAGAGATCCGCTCGTTACTAAGCCCTACAACCATACATGTCCATCATATACGCCGCAATGCTATACTCAGCTTTATAATATAACAATTAATTACAAGAGAACTCAGTACCTGTTACATCTGGGTCAATATCTAATAACTGAACTTAATCATGCTTCTGCTAAAGTTAATCAAATTCTAGATGACCAGTTTGAATTTTAGTAAAACCAAAGATAAACGCCGAGATAATAAGGTTAAGATAGATTTTATGGAGAAAATTATGAAATCTTGTCTTTCAGAATCCCACGCCGTTTTCCAATTCAGGGCGCATTTAAATATTGTTCGATTTAACTATTTTAAGTCTCTTCTTACCGTTTTAACCAAATATTTCAAAAGTGATATAAGACAATCGCTTAGTGGAGATCTTTGGAGGGTCCCACCGGAGGGAGGGTCGTACATCCACCAACCTACTGTAAATTCAGAATTCAAAGGAAGTCCTATCCTATCGTTCAGATTATGAATATCAGATTTCAGAATTTTCCCCATAATTCATTAGTCATAATCTTTAGCAAAAACATGATCAAGTTCAAGAGACAACCAGTCCTCTTTGGACAAGGAAGGTAAATCTCTGGTTATAATATTGCTGGATAACAGAGAGTCTGTCAATTAAAGAAATTGACTAAGTTACATTGTCTTGTTTATAGTGATGACATCCTAACAATTAATAAGAGTTATTTGGTATTATATTCACATTTTATAATCAAAATAAAATAAAATAAACCAACAGACATAAATACACTTATGCATATTTCCTGGGTTCAGCAGAAAGTTCTTTTCATGGAATAAAACTACTGCAATAAAGTATACTAACTAGAATGCACTATAAACTAAAATCCATCAAAAATTTCCCAGTTTACCATTTTGTGAAGACTTTTTCAATAATAAGCGTCAATTTCCATATCTTAATTAATTATTAAGATGATAATTAGCTTAACTTAGTTTCGAAATAGGGCTTACCTAGTTTTATTATATTGGCAATATCAAATTAATGGAACATTTTAAGATGTTATGTACACATGTGCTGGTGTGACATTTGTTGTTACAAGTGTCACACCAGATACACATAATTTGAACTTTGAAGAATAATTTGACTATACATCAATAATTCTATAATTATCAAGAATCATTTAACTTGGAACAGATATCTTGAAACATAATAGAGTCAAGATATCTAAAACTCTTTTATAACTATGAAACTATTTTTTATTAATGTACAGGAAGATAGTCAGGGTTGCGGTCAAAGGAGAAACAAAAATAGTTTACAACTATTTATTTTCCTGTATAGGAAGATGGTCAGGGTTGCGGTCAAAGGAGAAACAAAAATAGTTTACAACTATTTATTTTCTGACGTTTCGTCCCACTTTGTAGGGCTTCATCAGGGCTAAAAAGAAACAGGAGATGTACATAAAACAAAAACAATACGGGGAAGGAAAAGAAGAAAAAAATTTGAGATTAAATAAACCTCATGAAAAAATAATAATTATACATAAATAAGTAAAAATAAAGATATAAAATGATAATAAATGGGCAAAGAAAAAGTCAAGGAACCTACCTGTTCACAACAAACGGGTGAACAGTAGGCAACAATGAAGCGGAAGCATGGAGGAGTGGGGAGCTGGAGGAGAGCTCCCACCAGCCGTTCAACGGTTTTATTTCAATTTAAAATACGTCGCGTATACAGGAAGTAGTGATTAAGATATGACGAAAAATGATAAGAGAAAGATGAGCATAAAATTATTTAGTCTTAATTAAGTTTAATATATGGCTGTATGTATGCGAGATACAGTTTTTATCGATTTTGTGGTTAACTGGAGGGAAATGGAAGGGGTTCAAGATGTATATAAATGAATTCTGAGATGAGTCTCTTTTGATAATTTGGAACAGTGGCTAAAATAGTGGTATGGTCAAAATCAAAAGCATGATTAAGTGTAAGGGCATGTTCTGAAAGTTTTGAAGCGGATGAGTTGTGGGAAGTTATAGATAATTTATGTTGAGAGATACGTGATCTGAGGTGGTTTTTAGTTTCGCCTAAATATGAAGAATTACAGTTGGGGGAGGAGCAAGGAATCCGGTATACAACATTAGAGCGGTATTAGAGTGGAATAGGATCCTTGGTATTAGTAAAAAAGTAAGATAGTTTATTTTGAGATTTGAGTCCAAGACGTAGTGAAGGAATTGTTGATTTTAAGAATTTTTGTATGTTGTCAGTGAGAGAGGGGACATATGGAAGGGATCTATAAATCGAGAGTGTGGATGGTGGATGTAGAGAGTTTGGGGAAGGAGAAGTAGGCGTAGAACGGTTGATGTAAGAGTTTAAAAGTTTGTTTATGATGTGAGGTGGAAAATCATTTGAAAGCAAGATAGTCTTAATACGGTGAATGTAGTGTTGTGGTATTGGGGATCGGATAAGGAAAGGCAACGGTGTATGAGATTTTTAGCAATATTAATTTTTTGATGGTGGGGGTGTTGAGAAAAATAGTTAAGTAGCCTACCGGAGTAAGTGGGTTTGTTATACCAGTCAGTGGACAAGGAGCCGTCATTATTCTTATTAATAAGCAGGTCAAGAAATGGGAGGGAAGAGTAGTTTCGGTTTCAACTGTGAAATGAAGGCGAGGGTGGTAAGAGTTAAAAAAAGAAAGGATATGAGGGATTTATCAGGGTTTAGAATGAGAAAAAGGTCGTCTACATATTTTTTGATAAATAAAATGTCGTTATGGAATAAAGGGATGACAGAATCAAGGAGATCATTGATTATAATGTTAGAGAGATCAGGGGCAAGAGTTTCCCATGGCGAGACCTGTTTGGTGAAAGAACTTTCCTTGAAAAGTTAGGTATCCGGATTTACAACATAGTTCAAGTGATTCAAGATATGAGGTTAAGTTAAGAGTGGTATGAGGCTCTATTGTAGACCAGTTCTTTT
>NW_027115682.1:704696-710146 GCF_000696795.3 Halyomorpha halys | reverse complement strand
CATGTTACTCCTGTTATCTTTACTATTGCTATTATCAGTATAGATAAATGATTATTGTCATGATATATAAATACTACAGTGGTTATCATTGTTTAATTATTTTTCTTACTAATTTTTTTTTATTTTAATTTACGTTTACTTATTATTAGTTACTTCTTTTACAATCATTGTTACAATATCCTATATTGTATATTTTCTTCAGTATTATCTCGTATTATTAGTAACGATATACGTCATTCTAATTTTACTAGGTTATTCCAAAATTAAAAATTATTATATTTATGATTATCATATTTCTGTATCTTTCTCCTATCATTTTTCGTCATATCTTCTATCACTACTTCCTGTATACGCGACGTATTTTAAATTGAAATAAAACCGTTGAACGGCTGGTGGGAGCTCTCCTCCAGCTCCCCACTCCTCCATGCTTCCGCATCATTGACTCGAGTTAATAACATTTACACTCCGAGAATAACGGTTACAAAATATACCTGTTACGAGACCAGAGGTTCCGCGCACGCGCTGATGGTGCTCGGGGTATGGCGAGTAGCGTCGAGTTGGAACACTCTGGAGCTGTTAGCCCATGCGCTGATGGTGCTCGGGGTATGGCGAGTTGCGTCGAGTGTCACTTCACTCTTGCCTACTGTTCACTCATTTGTTCTGAACAGGTAGGTTCCTTGACTTTTTCTTTGCCCATTAATTATCATTTTATATCTTTATTTTTACTTATTTATGTATAACTATCATTGTTTCATGAGGTTTATTTAATCTCAATTTTTTTTTTCTTTTCCTTCCCCGTATTGTTTTATTTATTGTACATCTCCTGTATTTTTTAACTGTATATTTTACGTATTTTTTATATAAAAAATTTTTACTCTTGCCATTGTTACTTATTTTTATTCTTATCATTGTATCTTTGTATTTTTATTCTTATCATTGTATCTGTTTAGCCCTGATGAAGCCCTACAAAGAAACGTCGGAAAATAAATAGTTGTAAACTATTTTTGTTTCTCCTTTGACCCCAACTCTGACCATTTTCCTATACATCAATTTTTACGGTCAACTATATATACATATATATTTTTTATTAATCTCGACTGTTTAAATGTCCTGAATGCTGTTACAAAAAAATAATAATTCCATTAATTTAACCCATGATATTAAAAAAGTATTAAAGTACAACTTAAAAATCATCAAAGAAGAAGTATAAGTATTGAAAAAATACTTTATCCCAGTAGATGGGTTGGTGTTTCAAACTGCTGCATTTGCGACATTAAAGAATTAATATAGACTGATAATCAAGCATTTATTAAAAGTATTTAGAAGGTAGACTTATAATCAATTCTGAGTATTCAGTCAACCTGAAATAATTTCAAAATAACAATTATCAGGTGCATTTCTTATTTAATGGAATTTGTCAATGATAGAATATTTGAACTTACTTCCTGGCTTCAAAAGTTATATAAGAAGCTTTAAGATTAATGGATGGTTGACTGGAATTGCAGAATTAGGATTCAGTCAAATTAACTTTTAAAAACATTAAGTGTATTTGGTTGTTATTGTTTGTTTAGTAAAATAAATTAACATGAATTTCTGTTTTTTAATAAACTTGGATTGAAAAAAAAATATAGAATTCAGTTAGAAAAAAAAAAGGAAAGGACAGGTAAAATGAACAATTAAAACATTTAGGAACATTTATTACCAGAAGAAATGATTTAACAAACAAGGCATTCTCTCAGAGTTTAAAAAAATGTGCAACACCTTTAACTAACTAACTATTAATAATATATCACAAAGAAAATAGATTATTACAATTATTGATGAAGGCGAACAAAAGGCCTAAAAATTATTTTAAAAGTAAATGTCAACTAATCTATTGGGGAACCATCAAACATTCATGCCCAAATGACATAAAAAGGTTGAATTGAGTCCTATCACAATTAGAAATTGTGTGGTTGACAGAATATTCATATTTGACACTTAGCTATTGGTATTCTCACTATCAGATTCAATTTTAGCTTTTTTTAAATAAAAAAATCAGTATTAACACTAATTTGACAAACATAAGATAAACACTCAGACATAGAATCATTAAAAATATAAAACTTAATTTTAATATAAATGAAAAACATAAAATTTGGAAGTTACAAACGAATAATCAAATTTCCTTTTAACAGTAAACTTCAATATTAATCTTAAATGTTAAATAATTAAAAAAATACCATAGCATTGACTCAGAGGTTCATGATTTGACCCAGAATAGAAAGAAACAATTAAAAAAACACAACAATACTAACTCTAGATTGACAAAAACCCCTTTGGTATTACAACAAAGATAATGATGACAGTAATTATTTTAAAAGCTCGTTTATAAAAAAAAACTTAATTTTATCTTGTACCTGAGGAGCCAAATCCACCACTTCCTCGTGTTGTTTCATCGAGACTCTATAAATAACAATATAATGACACATACATTACAACAAAAATAGAGTGATAATATATAAGGTAAGATGTATCTTCAAATATAACCATACCTTAACTTCCTCTAAGAAAGGATAGGCTATCTTCTCACATATAAGCTGTGCTATCCTATCTCCATTTTTTATGATAAAGTCACAATCCCCATGATTGAAAATTACAACTCCAACATTCCCACGATAGTCTACATCAATCACACCAGCTAAAAATAATAATTATTTATACTATCACAGATTGAATTACCAAAAAAAAAATACATATATACACGAATTTTTAGTCATTAACTAGTAATAAATACCTCCAACATCTATAAAATTTTTCCAGGCCAGTCCTGACCGTGGTGCAACTCTTCCATAACAACCATCCGGAATTACAACTTGTAGATCAGTTTTAACCAGTTCTTTTCCATGTGCTGGCACAATATAGTCGTAGGCACTAAAAATTATTAAAAAATAGAGAAAATAAAAAAATTAGCCTTGAAACCTCTTTCAGGATATAAAACAAGAGTTTTCGAATTTTTTTTTGTCTGAAAATAGATTTTAGTGCAAGTAGTAAGGGTAAAGTATCCTAGAGGTCATTTCCCGCAGTTACTTTACACTAAAAACAATTCGAAAATTCCACAAGAAACTAAGAAGAATTATGGGTTAAACTATAGTATACATACAGGAGTGTCTAAGGGGCCAATATTGTTTATATTGGTCTTACGTTTAAATGTTCTAAATTAATTCTATTATTTAATTTTTTACATTACATAATCTATTTCCACATAAATCAAAAACTACAGAAATAAATGAACACATGATGACATAAAAAGTAGTCAAATAATATTACGGGGTTTGACAGAACCATTAGCCCCGTTTTGGACATATCAACAATATAATTAAAAATGTTTGTCTGCTCAACAGCATGCGATGATGATTACATATGACACATCTCAAGTTGAAATTAATCAAATAAATGAGGCATCAATCAAACATCAGCACTAGTAAAGCAGAAACCATTTAGTTGAAATATTTTGCAATAAACTATCAATGTACAACATAATAAAAGTACATAAGTGGGTCATGAACTAACTTCATCACAATCCATTAGTTGAAAAGAAACGGGCGGAGTTATTAACATAAAATATAATTACCTCTTTAAATCAAAACCCGCTGCATACTCTGAGCCTCTCACAGGAGCATGAGCTTTATCAGAAAGTTTGGAATATTTCAATACACAGATTTCTCCCGGCATTTTAATGCGATTCTCAGTTGAATAGTACTCCTTTTGGGTCCTGGAGGGAAAATTTTGGCGGGTGAGAAGGTTCCTTGATCCATGATTGATAGTGTATTTTAAAACAGAAAGCAACGGAAAATACTTATTAAATGTAAATAAAGACATTGATATATTAAACTCCAACTATCTGAAAAATAAAACCAATGAAACTAATAAAGTTATATGGACATAGAGAATAAACTAATAAGACCGAAACCTCAGATAACACCAGAGAGGTAGAATCAGTACCTTCGAACATACTTTATTATAAGTTTAAAACATTAAGAATAACTACCAAAGAATTAAAACATATCAGGGGTTATCCAAAATGATTTAGAACCACAATTTCACGGAATCAATGAGACATTCCGTGAAATTGTGGTTCTAAATTTAAAGTTTCAGTGAACGGTTCTACAAGTGCCACATTTTTAAAAATTTATCGTTAACTCATATTTTTGCACCTTATTTTCTTTATTATTGGATTGGTGCTTTCTAACCTAATTTCAGTAACTTCTATTTTCGAAAAACACAAAATGCATTTTACAGATCAGAAATCGGACCATCCGTTCAGGAGTAAATAGAAAAGTAAATTCTGCTGCGTCCCAGGAAGCGGTACATTTAGCCTTAAACGCCGCCCACAAAATCTCTATTTCCTGAACCGCCTTAAACTCCTTTGAGGTATAATTACTGTTACAATGACTACGCATGCTCCAGCAAGTCAGAAGTGCTTTTTTAATCAAAGAATGGAACATCAACTACAAAAAAAAATCGATGTTATAAAATATCTATGTTCAATATTAAAATATCATTGCATACAAATCTTTGCCTAAAATACTTCGATGTTTTTGAACAACTATTTCAGAAACATAAGGTCTGTTCCAACGATTACGCATTCTACGGTCAGTAAGAATTCTTGGTTTTTGAAACAAAGAATCTGACATTGACTAGAAAAAAAAATCGATGTTTTAAAATATCGTTACCTACAATACATTACCCCGAATACAAAGATGTTTTTAACATCGATTTGGGTGAAATAAGGTCTGTTCTAACGACTACGCATTCTCCGTCCAGTCAGAAGTGGTTTATGAAACTAAGAATCCTACATCAACAAAAAAAAAAAATCGATGTTATAAAATATTTATGTTCAATATTAAAATATCATTGCATACAAATCTTTGCCTAAAATACATCAATGTTTTTGAACAACCATTTCAGTAACATAAGGTCTGTTCCAATACGTATACTCCAGCCAGTCGGAACTGGTTTTTGAAAGAAAGAATCTGACATCGACTACAAAAAAAATCGATGTTCTAAAATATCGTTACTTACAATACATTACCCCATATACAACGATGTTTTTAACATCCATTTGGGTGACATAAGGTCTGTTTTAACGACTACGCATGCTCCGTCCAGTCAGAAGTGGTTTATGAAACTAAGAATAAAAAAAAAACATAGATGTTTTAAAATACCGTTGCTTGCAATACATCACCCAAAATACATCGATGTTTTAAAATACCGTTACCTACAATACATTACCCCAAATACAACGATGTTTTTGAACAACTATTTCAGAAACATAAGGTCTGTTCCAACGATCACGCATTCTACGTATTCAAGTGGTTTTTGAAATTAAGAATCTGACATTGACTAGAAAAAAAAAATCGATGTTTTAAAATATCGTTACTTACAATACATTACCCCAAATACAACGA
>NW_027115682.1:701699-703951 GCF_000696795.3 Halyomorpha halys | reverse complement strand
ACCCCAAATACAACGATGTTTTTAACATCCATTTGGGTGAAATAAGGTCTGTTCTAACGACTACGCATTCTCCGTCCAGTCAGAAGTGGTTTATGTAACTAAGAATCCTACATCGAATACAAAAAACATCGAAGTTTTAAAAAATCGTTACTGACAATACATTCCCCAGAATACATCGATGTTTTTGGACATCCATTTGAGTAACATAAGGTCTGTTCCAACGACTACGCATGATCCGGCCAGTCAAGAACGTGCTTTTTCAATCAAAGATGAGGACATCGACTTCAAAAAAACTTTGATGTTATAAAATATCGTTGGTTACAATACATCACCCAAAATACATCAATGTTTTTTGTAGTCGATGTCCTATTCTTTGATTGAAAAAGCACGTTCTTGACCGGAACATGCGTATTCGTTGGAACAGACTTTATATTACCGTAATGTAAAAAAAGAAAACATCGATGTTTTAGTATTGAATATAGATGTTTTTTTCTCGATGTCGCATATCTAATGTGTTTATGTAAAAGTTTCCAACACGAATAAAAACTATCAATTAACAGATGAGCGAATGAGTATGGTTTTACCACAAGGTGGTGGCATACTCTAACCTTCTTCAAAATAGAATGAAGCCAAAATGAGGGGAATTGACAACTCCCACCTTGTTCGGAGTTATATAAATAGACATTTCTTTCATTTCTCACGCTTCATTTGATTGCAAACATGAACTGACTTTTAAGAGTAGTAAATGTTATTTCCAATAATTTGGCTCATCAACAATGAAAACCTACTGAACCGCTATCGAGAAATAAATATGCATACTATAATGTAAACGTGAACAGAGAGAGAAAGTAAAAGGGGTTAAGGCCTCTACTCCTTCTAGCTTGCCCATAATATCCCTCTTTTTGCCTTCCTTTTACTTGCAGCTTAGCCTCTTCATTATACTGCTATCCTCAAGTTTTTCCGTTCCAAATCTTATATCTTGCATATCTGGCCAAACAAGCTTTTTGTTTATTGCCAATTTATAGTTCGATATCTCATTTACAAGTAAGCGACAGTCGCACTGATGTAGAGGTATTCCTGATATAAGTTAGTTTGGCTTTATAATGATGACTGACATTCAATTGAACGTGTGAGAATCCTTAAGACAGCCGAATTACTGAGAAAATTCTGTACTCTGTTTCACTCTATTCTTACAGAATCGTAATTTAATAATTATGTACCATTAATATTAATACATCATTTGTTACTAAAAACAAATGTTTGTAAAGTCTAAGCTTGTATTATAGTTATTTATTGCGAGTGTGTGTTCAATTCAGTTTAATAAGCCAGTTGATGGTATTCCTTATTTCAATTTATTATTAAAAATCTCTTCCAATACAAGACTCTTTTTGTCCTATATGGTTATATGGCGTAGGCATCTAACCTTTCTTAACTTTTGCAGAAAAAACGGCATTTGACACTTTATTTTTGTATCAAATGAAAATGTAGAGGTTACGCCATTTATCTATTTCTACCGAAAAGATTCCGAAATTTTCCTACTCGTACCGAAAAGTCTCTATACTCACTCAGATCTCTAATGCGTACTACAACTAATGGAAAATTCTTTAATTTTTCATGGAGGTCATGTATTGGAGAGGCAAAACACTCTTTGTTTATAAACCCCATAATTGTCTTATTGAAAAACAAAAAGTGAGGTACTCAGAATAAGATTCCTTCATTGAAAAAGTGGGACTTATTGAAAAGTATCCTCAATACTAGTTTGTAAGGATGTCCGATGAGAGACAATCAATAGTAACTAATAGACTTCTGGCACCAGGCTCAATATTAACTATGGAAGGGGGGAGATTATTGAAATATCTCCGAAACACAGATGTTATTAAACCCTGATCGTACACTAGATACTCTTTGCACATACAATATCCAACAGGAAGATAGCCAGGTAGAAAATGAGCAAGGAATGGCCAACGAACAACTTTTAAGTGACTCCTACACTTTCCTTGTAATTGATTGTAAAGTTAAGACAGATGAATTACGGGAATAATTCTAAAGCCCAATCCCTGGAGCATCCCCAAAAGTGGAGGGTTACTGAGAAAGTGATAATTTGCTGATGATACAGCTATCCTATCTTCCTATCCCGATCCTGTAACAGTCTCATCCAATCTACAAACACACCTCACCCGGATTGAGCAATGGTGCAACCAATGGCGGATAAAAGTCAATGAATCGAAATCCACCCATGTGACCTTCACTCT
>NW_027115682.1:689032-700724 GCF_000696795.3 Halyomorpha halys | reverse complement strand
TTTTTTATTTTAGTATGTATGAGATCATTCATCACTATTACCTATTGCCCACAACTGTGTGGCAGATTGTAATATCTATCAATAAATAAATCTATCAATTTAAAAAAATATTTTAATATCACTTATTACTAAAAACATGTAACGATGCCGCTACCTACTGGTCTATGCCATCAGTACTACAGCCGCCTGAATCATTCTGGCCCGGCATCACGATAACTATCATCTAACACGGAAACTACCACTGGCGACAAGAAAACGCTTGATAATAATATTTGTACTATAACTTGTAAATGCATTAATTACACATATGTAACAATTATCTATGAAATTAATAAAGATTCCAATAGAATCTGCTGATCCACTTAAAGCTAACGTCTTACACGTATAGCCTCTCGATGGCGTTTAATAGCCCAGAGAGAAGAGAAGACCAAAATTACAAGGTCTCAGTGGGAAATCTCGCATCACGAAGAACACCTCCCTAGGAGACAGAGGGTAATAATTTACATCGTGAATTAGTTCATTCTTGTGCTATGTTTTTGTTAATGTATATAATATTTTACTTCTCTTCCTTCTTTGAGTCTCTCCTCATTCCTACACCATTCAACCTCTCATAGGATCCAGCGGCTGGCTACCCTCCGGGCTTACACAACCTTCGTATCAGCAGTAGTAGTACCCGGTAGAATGAAGTTACCTTCCTGCTAAACTCGACGGCTGGTTACCCTCCGGCCTTGCATTCCTCCTTCCTACCTTCAGGAATAATACTCTGTAGGACGAGGTTACCATCCTTAGAGAACTAACGGTTGGCTACCCCAAGTCTCAGAATATAAATATGTATACCCCTCCCCTAATCAACTACCTTACCTAAGTGAGCACACATTGTCAAGGCCTTCTGGTCAGGAGTAAATAACATTCAATATCTATTGAAGCCAAATCTAATGCAACCACTTCGACAAGCATATTTTTGGAGCATGCGTAGTACGGGTTTTCTTTTTGAACGAAAATCCCGAACTGTGCATGCTCAGTCTTTCGAGTTATTGACAGTCGAAAGAAGACGCCTAATCATACTATTTCACCTACTATGTGTCTATTAAATTTAGTTTAATAAAGCCTTAATATTCTTTATTTCAATGTTAAATTTCAAAATAATAACCTAACCAGCTTTCCATCGATTACGAATTGTAAGAGACATTGCACGAGATTCTTACTATTCGATATCTAATAAGCTTCAATCGAACTGATAGTGTATGAGCCTTTCTAACGGAATCAGTCTTGCTGTTGAATGATGACTGTCATTTTGACTGACCCTGAGGGTTTCATTTATGATATTAAATTTCGAATTGAACAATTTTAACAAAATTGCGGTTGTGTTGAGGCAACCTAATTCTGGAAGGCTTTTAAGTAATAGTATGATGTTGGATCATGACATACCAGGTCAGAATGGTGATAACATCAAATTTCAACATGGCACTGGTCTCACTCAATGAAATATGATAATATAATAAAACTAATAATTATTCTAACCTCTTTAATTTCAAACTTGGTAATCATTATGTATTTACTTACATTTGAGATCTCTGTCAAGGTTGTCAAATGTGTGATTTCTGGAAAGTGGTAGTTGCTTCGTAAATTTCAATATTTCACAGGTTATCCTGTTTAGTAATTATTTCAGTTGATAAAAATAAAGAAATATAACGAATATAATTACTTATCATACCCTCATTTGTTGTACAAAAACTCAATAATATGGCAAATTCTTTTATATAATTTTCAATTTGATGATGTTGAATATAGGTGGCTTTCACTTTCACGTAACATCATGGCGCCAATGAATTTTTTGAAGTATCATAATTTTATATGATTTATCTTTATTTGCCTCCGAAACAATTGACGTTAATCACTCAATGAGTAATGGAAATACTATATTTACTCTTACATTACTTGGTGACTTTGTAGCATTGGTGTTAACTCACCACTGCCTCTGAATGAAGTTTACATGATTTAGCTGAATTACTACACCGCCGGTGAAACAACATATTGTTACATTATGGGTCTTATACTTTCTAGGTTTAGGGTAAGTTTTGATAATGTTTGTTTAGTTTTTGGAAGTATTTGACATGATAAGCCTCAAAAATGTATAGGGATTCCAACATAACCTTAAATATAGATTTGCAGTTGTAAATGTTTTAAATTAAAAATAGTTTTGAGCCCCAGAATAGAAACGTTATCAGTAGTTCTGCTGCTTAATATCTCTGCACCTGCAAGAAGATGTTTTCTTTCAGAGATATTTTAAAGATTCTGGTAATAAATATTGGCTTATCAAGTCAAGATGAAGATCTTAAATTGTATTTTATGATTGTTACTCACCATTGTTGTTTGTTTCTGAATTTCATTCTTTTGGGTCACCAACATCATCTCAACAACTAAGGTTAATAAATTAAAAGCAAAATTTCATTTGCTTGAATTGTATGTTTTATTGTTTCAGAGAAAAAAATCTGCTGATGAAATACTTGAGGAAATTCAGGGTGTAAGTATTGAAGTACTTTTCTGCATGGATTCTAAATAATATTTTAATGGAAGTGAAGTATTATTTTTTTTTAAATATAAATTTTGTACTACTAGCTACAAGTATGACAAATTTTTTTTTGTAGGACATACAATCCCTTGAAAGTGATCGGAACCAGGTGTTACAACGCCAAAACTATGTGGTTGGGCGATTAATCATTTATTCAGTTTTACTGTATGTGATAGCCGCAGCTCTCTTTTATTTCTGTTTTTTTCCTGCCTCGTTGACAGATAGAATATTTTACATGATTCCATTATTAATGTTCCCTCTTCTGTAAGTTTATTAGGTTTTATTATCCATGTATTTATTTTAACAACTATAGGTTAATATTAAGCATTAGGTTAGTATTTACAGTTTTTCTTTAATAATTGTTCATGTAGCATTTCAATATTAAACTGATACTGAGGTATTTAATTTTCTCATATATCATATTTAGTTTGGCCACAAGTTTGTTTTTATGTCAGTAAATATAATTGATCTTGTCCTAAATTAAGGCCTTTTTGAGTTCGTATTTGTTGTATTCTATTTTAGCCAGCTATTAATGCATGAGGTTTTTAACGATTTTGTTTTGTAAGTGATTTTAAAAATATCTCATACTTTATTATAATAAAATGCTTCTGGATACTTTTTTTAATGTATTGTTCGTTTTATATTATTGATTTATTGAAAACAAATTATTATTTCCATTTCCTTTGTTGGTGAAAGATATTAAAATACTTAATAGCGAACTGTTGACTGATTTTTATTTTTTTTTCTTTATTATAAAATTTTAGTTTCATTATTTTTTTTAGTTAGTTTTTCTCAAAATAGAAAAAGTTCTTCATATATTTCTGGTAATCAGGAGTTTTTAAAATGTGTACTGGTATTTGACTATAAAAATTGAGTTTAATACTAATAACATTTGCAATTTATGATCTGTATTCATTCATGCTTATTGTCCTAAAATCATGAATTTAGGCAGCCAGTTTCACATTTCCCTGGTGCTTTTATTATGCAATTTTACCATGGTAAAATCAAATGTTTTGCTAAAATTACTGTAAAATCCTGGTGCTTATTATGCAATTTATAGTTAAACCATTCATGGATATTATTTCCTTAGAAAATAACTTGGTTGACAAAAAAAAGCCTTAATAATGAATTCATTCATTCATTGATAATTTATATTAATCAATTGGTCCTATAATCTCAGTATTTCTATATTCTGAACATATTCAATACCTTCATTTGGTTGCCAAGATGTAGAGACTTCTTTTTTGTTTTATATAAATAAATTTTTTTAGTGCTAAATTTAGCTTATATAAAATAGCAATTTCTAGTCCAATAACAAATTTAAGATATTTTTAATATATCTATAATTATATTAAATAATTATTATACCAAAATAATTTTGATTTTAATTTAAAATTGTATTCTAGTCCACCATATTTATTGTTATTACTATTGTTATTTATGAATAATAATAATGTCGGATATCATATTCTTTTGGTTTTTGGAGATGTAACCACTAGCCTTTATTGGGGATATGTTTGGATAGTTTAATAACTTGAAGAAAAAAAAATCCTTCAAGAATGTTTTAGAGAAAAAGAAAGTTACTTAGGAAGCTAACACCCTTCATGGTTGATTAGTTTCTTAGCATTGAAGTAAATAATGAAATAGTGGATGAACACAGTTATGCCGATTTCTTTACTTTTTTCAAATTGAAATTAAGTGTACCTAGATCTTGTGTTCATTTAATAGAAGGCAAACAGACAAATGTTTTGGTTAACATGTTAATTTTTATAATAGAGAGTAATTTATGTTAGGATATTTGATGTGTAGATTTTAGATTTAGCTACAATTTTGGTTTTGTTTTTTAAAAAAAAGACATGGTTACGGAGGAAAAATTGATTTAAAAAAAAAAAAAAATTGGTGGTCAGGTATAAAATAATACATTTTGGCATTTTTTTTTTTATTTGTATTTTCTCCATAAATAGTTTTAAAATAAATTGAAAAACAATATGTAGTAATTTGAATATATTTTAATTTAATTTTTATCAAGTAAACATAGAAATTGTTCTTGTGGTTTAAACGATTGTGTGACCAATATCAACACATTCCACATTGTGGCATTGTTCACCTCATTCAGTTCCTACCGTAACTGTTGGACAAGAAACTGTACTTTACTAAGTACTGAGCACAAGACCAATAGGTTGTCGCAGAGCTGTAAAGAGCCAATTTGAAATCATTTGGCAAAGATTAAGGAGTGAGTAGGCTGGTGTAGCTTAAAATGTTTCTGCAGGCTTATTATTTTAAGAATTATTATTAAGCTAACATTTATTAACAGTGACATATTTTGTATCTTTTTATTGACTTTACTGATGATTGATTGCGAAAAGAAAAAAATAAATAAATTATGAAAATTGATATTTTCAGTATAGTACTCCTAAAGAAGTTTATTACATGGTATTACAAAAGGGAAATAATACATAACAAAGATAAACTTTCGGATTTGAAAGCAAAAAAGAAGAAAATATTAGAAGATGTTATGAACACTGAAACTTACAAAGTTGCTAAAGAGATCCTTGAGAAATACGCACCAGAACAACTGAAAAAATCAGGGCCTGTATGCATTTTACTAATTTATGTTCACATCAATTTAATTTTCAATCAAGTTATTATTGAATTAAAATTAATTAATTAATATTATTGAATTATATTAATTAAATATTTGATCATATAATATTGAATTTATAAATTGTAGCAAACAGTTATTACAATTTAGGCTGATATTACCCTTTTTTAAATATAATAGAGTTTGTAATCATTATTTTTTAAAATATGTGGGTGTTTATTTTACAGAAAATAAATTAATGCAAGTATAATTGATTACATCTGTTTATGTATAATTCTTTTTTTTTATTCTTGTCTTTTAAGAATATATAATAAATATATTAATAACAACATTTTTGATTGTTTTTAAAAATGAGTTGATAATTTTCTTGTTTAACTTACATATGCTCCTCATTTTCTTGCTGAATCATTTTCCTTTAGGTGGGATGTAGTCGAGTTAGAAGTTGGTTTAAAGTTGCTAACAGCACTAATGTTTTGAAGAAAACTTTCATGAATTTTTCTTAGTAAAAATTAATTTTTACCAATGTTAGATGGTTAATTCACAAAAAAACAACAGAAAAGCAATATGTTTATATACAGAAGGAAACAGTTTTTGTTTATAAAACAAAAAAAATCTGTTTGTTAATTAATTGATGATGACGTTGAGGTTATTAGGCCCATGTTTGTTATTGCATATCAGTTTCTTTGTTGAAACCTTAACAATGTTCATTCTATGAAATAAATGGAAAGTTGTATCGAAAGCTTTCATTAAACCTCAATAGATGACACTATTAACTGAAATATGAAAAAAAAATGGATTCCAATCTTTTTTTTCCCTGTAACTTTTATTTGTATTAAATAAAGTTAGAACAGAGCCTAATGCATATTATTTGTTAAAAACTTTTATACAAATCATTGCTTTTAGATACTTTATATTTATATTGATTCATTATCAATTATTTACTAAATTTTCTTACCTGATGCAGGAGCCAACAGTTAAACCTCTATCATCATCTGGCACAAATCTCAAAGTTCCTGTTCCTAAGGATTCCAATAATATTCCCTCTGGTCCTCCACCGCCTCAGCAGCAACTTCAGGTGGCAAAGCTACCAGCATTACCAGCACCACAGCCTTCTGGATTTAGTCCAGTACATCAAAAGACTGTGTCTCCCATGATACTTCATCGAAGGCAAAGTTCTCCTCAACGCATGAGTCTTTTGGAAGGTTCTCCTCAACGTGTGTATAACAAATTTTGTGTTTTTTTCTCTAATCTATGTAAAAAGTTCAGGCATTCTATTAAGCATTACATTTAAGCTAGTCCAATGTTATTTTATTATTACTTATCAATTTTCTGACATTGTAATTTGCCTTTAAGTATTTTAAAATGAAACAATTTGAACATTTTAATCTCTAAATCCTGATGCTTGTAGAAATTAATTTCAGATAAATCTCTAATTCACACATTCTCATCACTCTTTAAATATTGAAGCTGTGTTAACTCTTATCAGTTCATTGGAAGGTTCAGACATATTCTTGCGAAATACCCAATATTTCCTTTAATCTATAAGAATTTGGAAATGAAATACAATCTTGTAGAGGTACTTAAAGGTATTTTATTAAAGTGTTGCAATTTTTAAGAAATTTAAATACTACAAGCAAATATAATTTCCCCAATGATGATGTGGAGGGAGTAACTCAATAAATAAGCATAATAACCTAAAACACCTATTGGTAAAAAATTTTGAGATGAGGTGGTAAGATATTTTGATTGAGTTACTGAGTAAAGGTGAGAGAGGAAGTAATTAAGAGTTTTAATTGTAATCTTTAAAAAATATATATTATTAATAGTTTTAGTATGATTGGAGGAACGTTAATTATCTCTAACTTAGTTTACTGTATTTTAATAAACTATTTTCGATTTTTATCTCTATTTGATAGGGCGATTGGTGAGGCCAATTATTCCAAGAGAGAGGAACTGGATTGACAGGGTAATAGAGTCAATAGTAGGAGATGGGCCTAGCAATAGATACGCTCTCATATGCAAGAACTGCTCTTCGCACAATGGCATGGCTCTGAGGGAAGAATTTGAATACCTAGGTAAGCTCTTATTTCTATTTTCTCAAAGATAATACAGCGCAAATTAAGATTTAAAGCTGCAATTTGATTAGAGCTTGAGAGTCGTAAAACAGAGCTAGTTTATCATTTAATTAGTCAGTAAATATTTTCTATGCAATACAATGCTTTCTGTTCTTGCCAACAGTGAACACTTTTTGATTTTGTTCAATAAGAGGTGTAAAATAAAATCAAAAAGTATTTACTGTTACAATGAACAGAACAGAGACATAGGAAATTGAACAATTAAAAGTGAATAATAAGAAAAAGTTTATTAATACTAATAGTATGGAGAAAGCATTATCATTTTGGTGTTAAAAGTTATAGTGTATTTCATAAGTCTAAATTAAGAATTATTTAGATATATAAATAATTGTTTTGAAATATAATATAAATAATTGTTTTAAATAGCATATTAGTGCGTTATGTTGATAAATAACATTTATTTAATCATTGGTATGTGAAATAAATGTTTTTATTTTTTTGGTTTTTAAATTTATAGAGACTGGAACTGTTCTAAATAGAACAAACATTGATAGCTGTGCAGTTATAATTGACAATAAATGAGAATTTGTAAAAGGTGTTATTTTATGTCTATAAAATGGATTAAGTCTTCAAAAACTTTAAAACTAATCAAAATTTATTTTTAAATATAAAGAGACAGCCAAGTAACAATTAAATTATTAATAAAAGGACTTTTATTATTTTATATTTTTAACCGGTATTAGGCACTGGAAGAAGAGTTCAAGTTTTTCTAAGTATCCACATACGCAACTCGCCATTTGGTCTCACAAGAGAAAATTATTTCAAGTGAAATAGTAGTGCAAGTGTTTTTTAATAATTACAAAATTCACTAAATGTCAATAATGATAATATAGACAATAATAATTAAACAGTGAACTAATTATTATCATGATTAATTAACTGTAATGATGTTTGAACAAAAAATATTTAAATTTGGGTTTTTGGGTTCTTAAATACATTTAATACAAAACATATTCAAGTCCTAAATGAAAAAATCCTTTTATGTAACCAAATGAATTATAACAATAAATTGAAATGGAAAAAGTGTTAACTGAATAATTAAATTTAAACTTTGGGTCCCATACCTAGCTACAAACGGTGTTAGATTATTCATTTTACTACCAGTAATAGTGTGACATATTGTCAATCGATATGTCTATCTTTAACGTTTCATTCTTTCTTGCTTCCTTATTTTGTATATTCAAAGAAAATAAACTATTACTATTTAGTAAGTATTAAAAGAACATAAAAAAAAAAAATTTCCATTTCATTTCTGAAGAAGCCATTAGAATGGTTTGTGCTGCCATGTGGGAACACATGAAGAACTGGGCTCCTTATCTCCTTACTCTTAAAGTGGTTTAGTCTTGATTTGATGACTTGATAGAAGCTCGAGAATTGTGGTGCTTATTCCAGAATTTATCAATTTCAAAATATAAAATAAATCCTTTATTTATAACTTTTGTTCATAAATTTTACTTGAATTATTTATAACAATAACTAAAGGATCTTAGAAATATGGGGCACAAGAAGCTCTAAAATGTGATATTTTTTTATTTTAGCATTCCGCTGTGCTTACTGTGGTTTTCCTAATCCTTCACATAAGGTAAAACCAGCATCAAGGCCTAGTAGTCGTTCTTCTTCAGCGGGTAAGTGCAATTTTGATTTATGATTATTTTTAAAAATAATTATTAAGTACTAATTGATAGTTTTAATAATTTAAAGGAAAGTTATTGGCATTTGATATTGATTAAAGTTTTTATTTAGAAATTGTCAATGCTAACAAATGCTCAAAATTTTTAGAAACCATTTTAAATACTTTCATAAAAAGTTTTAATTTTAAATTAGGTAAAAATATTATTTTATTTTCTATTTTCCATGTTTTATTCTTCTATTTTTTATTGATAAAATTATTTTAATATACAGATAAACTTCATTACAATGCGCTCAGATAAAAATTTGACTATTATCAGGTAATCATAAATAAACTACTGAAATAATTTTTTTTAAAATTTACTTAGTGTACAAATAAAAATAAAAACAACATTTTTACATTGTTGTTACATTGTCAATGGTTCTGGTTTATCTATTTATCTTTTTCTTGCTTTAGCCTACCTATAGTATTTGATTTTGTCTAATAGGAAACATCATGAACAAATGTGCGAATCATGTTTAATATATTTGTTTTTTTACTGATATAGCTTCTTTGTTCTCTTCTTCATTTTCCACCTCTTTTGAAAATTTATGATCATCATTTAGGCCAAACAGAGGAAGTATAGTCTGTGACCCATGATGATTTCATATTTAGTGTACCTAATTTCTTCCCTATGGGTTCCGTTATTCATGGAAACAACCTCGCCCTATTATTTTTAATAATTTGTTATTGTAGCACTTTTATTTTTACTTTTGGATAGTTTATTAAAGAAAGAGTTGACAGGGACAAATTTTGTGATGATTTGGAAAACAAACTGTAAAATTCCACTTAAGACTAATCATGACATTGACGAAACCATAAAAAAATTAACAGAATATATAAGAATTTGCATATATGACGATACCAGTAAAATTAATAATACGTACTAACTTGCCATAGCACATTCGCATCTTATTAAAGGAAACACGCAGAGCAGGAGCGAAGTGGCACAGGACTAGAACCCAACAATTAAAACATATACCAAATTGACAAACAAACTCAAAACAAAACAATTCAAAACATAAAATTTAACTAACCTAACTGAAAACCTCATGACTACTGACCAATCTTTATGGACGACCATTAAGAAGCTTCTCAACTTCAAAAATTTTAATCACACACTTCTTACTGAATCACAAACATGGACAAAATCGGACAATGGAAAATCTCTGGTATTCGGTCAGCTCCTTTCTAAAACATTTGAGCCACACCCTGACATCCTTAATCCAACTCATATCGAATACATTGAAGGAGAATTGAATACTCCACTCCAAATGACCCTGTCACCTAAAGCATTTCATCCTTCAGAAATATCGAACATCGTTCAGAAGTTTCAGACCTAATTACATCCAATATTCTAAAACATTTTCCTCAAAAATCTGTTCTATTCCTCACCTACATCTACAATGCTGTACCTCATATTTTCCTGATCCATGGAAACTATCCATAATCAAAATGATTCCCAAACCTCAAAAGTTGCCAAAATACCCATCCTCCTACCGTCCTATCTCTCTGTTACCTATCATGGGCAAAACCTTGAGAAACTCATCTTGAAATGCTTGTCACCCATCCTTGATTCCAACCACATAATCCCAGATCACCAGTTTGGATTCCAAACATTCCACTCCACTATCCAGCAATGTCATCGTGTGGTTGGTCTCATCTTCATTAGAGTGCGGGATGTACTGCTCGGGAGTCTTTTTTGATGTAGAACAGGCTTTTGATCGAGTCTGGCACCTAGCACTGCTATACAAGATCTGTAAATTCCTACCCCCTACGTGCTTCCTCATTATCTGTTCTTATCTCTCCAACAGATTATTACAAATAAATCACAACAGGGTTTATTCATCCCTATTTTGTCAACCTTTATGTCCCATATGTTGCCGATTTGGCCAGAACCAAATACCAACCATCCAAACCCACTTGTTTTTAACCTGGCTTCTCCTTCATTACCTAATAATCCTAGGGATCTGAAAAGAAGATGGCCTTGAGATCTTCTCCTCTAGAAATGCTATTGGAGTTCTATCAATGGGTAGATTCTCCACATGTTTGTATCATGTTGCTATATCACCTACAGCAAATTTACTTGTATACATTTTTATACAGTTGTTATTATTAATTAATAACAATAAATAAATTATTAAAAATTTGGATCGGAAAAAATCTTGGATTTAAATTATATTTATCAAACTGGAAGATTATTGATTGACTGTGTGTATAGATGACTGGAATATGGACCATATTCCATTCATATATTTATCAAACTTATTTTATTATTGAAAAAGGACCTCATGATATATTTTTTGGATTGTAAAAACAAAGGAACTAAGGTAAAAATTGGATCTGGGTCCATAAAACTAACCAGTATTCGAAACATTAAATCTAAACTTCAACAAAATATTTGTGGAATTAATAAAAACTATTTTTTTTTTGACGTGACAACATCTTATAAATTAGATTGCAGGGAGTCATGTAGGCAAAAGTGTAACGGAAATAGAATGGGCGTGGCTTAGTAGTATAGTAGTGGGGGTAATTGAGGTTATAGATACTGGAAGTCATGTAGGCAAAAGTGTAGCGTAACGGAAATAGAATGGGCGTGGCTTAGTAGTATAGTAGTGGGGGTAATTGAGGTTATAGATACTGGAAGTCATGTAGGCAAAAGTGTAGCATAACGGAGAGTGCGGTGGTGGGGGTAATTGAGGTTATAGATACTG
>NW_027115682.1:688461-688845 GCF_000696795.3 Halyomorpha halys | reverse complement strand
AGGAAAATAAATATCTTGATTCAAATATTGTGTGTCTATTTTATTAATATTATTATTCCAATATTTAGCGTAAAGTTGTCACGTCAGGCGCGTTATTACGGTGAAGCGCCGAAACCCACACACCCGAGTTTTTTGTTTCATTTTACTGTTTTCTGCCATCATCATATTTAAAGCTAAAGTCAAATAGTCTTTTGTGAACATGTTTTTCTTTGTTAAAGAAATAAAATGTTTTAAACTCTGATGATTGGTTAGTGTTCATTATCCTGTTTATTAATACTTAATAAGCTTCTTTTTGTTGGAAATTTCAACCTTAAAAAAATTAGGATTGATTGAATTAGTTATTATAGGGGTATTCATGATGTTGTGTTAAATGTAAAATGTTTT
>NW_027115682.1:662139-687351 GCF_000696795.3 Halyomorpha halys | reverse complement strand
AACACGCTTTAACATAGATCATGAATACCCCTTATGAAGGCAGTGACTTTTCTTCTTTTTTTTTATCATAGAAATAATGAACCAGTAACTTAGGATTAATTTAAATTATGTTTCACTCTTAAACTTCATATTTAACTGCTGTGTTTTTGCTTAAAATTAACCATGTTTCTTTTAAGTTATATATGTAGCAGTCTTGAAAAACTAGGTTAGTCTAATTGCCTAAAAATTGAGTTAACTGGTTTAAACCATCCTCGGGATGTCTTAAGTTATGTTAAATTAGTTGTCTGGTTGCTTTCAATTATGTAGATATTCTCAATGGAAGGCTAGATTTAACCAATTTAACATGACTTAAAACGTCCCGAGAACAGTTTAAGTGCAGTTAACTCAATTTTTTTGCTATTCAACTTACCTAGTTATTTACAACAACCAGATTTTATCTCATTATTACTTGGGCAGGTTAATTGTAAAAATGATCAAGTGTTATTAGTTTGAACATAGCTTGATCACTTTTACCACTAACCTAACAATATATCGACTAAAACCGTTCAGATATTGAGGACAGTATGAATGATATAGGCATTCATTATTTTATTTAATTTTCTCAAAAATTGATTGATCCTGTTTTATTCTTATCTTTTAAGATATTAGACATTATCATTTACTATTCGATTTATGTCCATGGAACACTTCAAACTTGTCGTTGGTTTCGGGACCTCTTAGCTACTTCATTATACCCTATATCTCCTATAATACATTTCCCATTGAAGTATAATTGTAGGAAATAATAAAGCAAATTTAAAATCTACACCAGACTCAATATTTATATTGCCTTCTCAAAAATATGCCCTGATGATGTTTTAAATATTTAGTGTTATAAAATTTCTTGATTGTAAATAATCTTGTAAGCTTTGTAAATAAACTTACAGAAAAGCCAGAACATTGAATTCCTGTGATTTAGGTCATTGTGACCTTTATGCTTTAAAAGCAGTTGAGGCTCATGATCTCATGTTCTCCAGCCTCTAAAACATCATAACTAGAGCACTGGGAGTCACTGGCCAAGACTGTGTAGCTTGGCTTGGAAATACCAATGTTTTGTGTGGAATGGTTTAGTCTTATAGTCTGGAAGTACCATTTTGCATTTAGTTGATATTTTACTGTGGTGAAATATTTTCTGAGGATTTTATTTCCTTTGAGAGTCTTCACCTGCTATCAGTTCCATTGCTTAGTTGTGTCCTTATGGATTGCCTTCTTCTACTTGTTGAGTTTTTCAACAGTTTCGTCCTATAGATTTTATGTAATTCCTATTGAACTAAATGTTTTGTAAACATTTTAGGTCATTTCTTGCTGGAGGGAAGTTAGGAGGTACCATTCCCACTAAAACCTGCACCATTTCATATAAATATATAAGAAGATGGTCAGGGTTGCGGTCAAAAGAGAAACAAAAATAGTTTACAACTATTTATTTTCCGACGTTTCACCCCACTTTGCAGGGCTTCATCAGGGTTAAAAAGATACAAAACAAAAAAAAAAAAACAGAATATTACAACAATAAGATGCAATAAGGCAATTTAAGTTAGGATAAATATTATGTAAAAATAAAGTGATTAGAAATTACATATAAATAAAAGGAAGGAAGACTTAAAATAGTATCAATATAAAATAAAATTGAATAAACAATGATAAGAATAAAAAATAAGTAACAATGGTAAGAGTAAAAATTTTTGAAAAGTACGTAAAATATACAGTTAAAAAAGTGCAGGAGAGGAACAAAACAAAAAAAAAAATTGAGATTCAATAAACGTCTTGAAAGAATTATATATAAAAAAATAATATTGATATTAAAATGATAATAAATGAGGAAAGAACAAGTCAGAACCACCTACCTGTTCAAAGGTAAAGATTGAACAGAAGGCGACTATAAAGCGGAAGTGGGGAGGAGGTGGCCAGCCGTTTAATGGGTAATATTTCTATTTCAAATATGTCGCGTATACAGTAAGTAGTCATAAAGATATGAAGAAAAATGAAAAATAATAAGAGAAAGATACAGAAATATAATAATAATAACTATAATAATTTTCTAATCTAGGAATAACTAAGTAAAATTAGAATGACACAAATCGTTACTAATAATATGAGTATATACTGAAGAAAATATAGTTACGGTAGTTAATACAATATAGGATATAATAACAATGATTGTAAGAGAAGTAACTAATAATAAGTAAAAGTAAATAAAGAGTATTAAAAAAAAAATTACAAAGAAATAAGTAAGAAAAATAATTAGACAATGATAACAACTGTAGTATTTATATATCGTGAAAATAATCATTTACCTACACTGATAATAGCAATAGTAAAGATAACAGGAGTAACATGAATAATATAAAGTGAAATAAGGTAATTTAAAAATCTGAAGTGAAAGTTTACAAAATAAAATAAAAATATATATAAAAGTACAAGGTGAGATATAAAAAGAAGTACATAAAAAGATTAAAAATAAGTAATAAAGTATAGAAATAAGTGAAAAAATGTGATGGAATATTAACAATATAGGTGATGATAATGATAAGTGAAATAAATAAATATATAAGTATAAATCCATTTCATATAAAGTTGACCTATCTAGTAATTATGTTATGCAAAGTTATCTACTGAGTGCAGCCATTTCAAAAAGTGGAGCCCTTCACTGCCTATCACTAAACAGTTCAGTTGGTAATCTAGATAATTTAATTGTCCATAAAGCCGAACAAAAAAAATAATTAAAAATTTAGGCCACTATTAGCAAAGATAACAGCAAAGAATATTTGTATTGGAGGACATCATGGTAAAGAAAATATTTTGAGTTTGCACTCCAGATTTTTTTTTGATTTTTTTTTTTTTACATCTCTGTATACTCCATTCGTAAATTGATCATTATTTTATAGAATTTTGTACTCTGTTCTCACATTATATAATTTAATAGTTATTCATCCAGATCAGTCATTAATATCTTGGTTTCAGAGAGGAAGATTGATGACGTGATTAAACAGCAATTGGAAGACAGTGACAGTTCACAAAAAGATAAAGAAGGTGAACAAAAAATGAACATTACTCCTAAGAATAACGATAAAGGTGTGCAAGATGATAGACGAAATCCATTAGAAGATTCTGAGGCAGATGCTTCAAAGTCGGATGCTGAATCTGATGAAAGCGGCAATCCTTCTGATGGCATCCGTCCCCGGAAGCCCCTTCAAGTCACTGACTAAATTTCAATTTATTAACCGATTTATATTTTCTTTCCTATCCAAATTCATCTTGAAACAATTATAAAAATGTGAAGAGAATCTATTGATAACTTCAATCAGTCTATGAACGGCATAAAGTTATTTTCCTAATCAATAGATTTGTATAATGTCTGTTTTTTGTTCATTGCTCATGGTTATCTATGCTTGATTGATGCTCTTCCTTATGACTTAATGTTCTAGTCTATGCTAAGCTTCGACTGATATATATACATATATATTTATATGAATTGGAAAAAAGGGTAGCTTAGGTGTGGGGTGTCCTGTATACTTTTGCCAGACTACTCTTGTATGCCTTAAAGGCCAAACGCCTTATGTAGTCAGTTGATAACCTCAGCAATAACTAATACACTTGTAAAATGTTTTACTCTATTTATTCTGTTGAATTGTGTCCAGTTCATAATGATTTTTTTAATCTTGGTTATTTTTTACAGATATATGGAACTATGTATATTTGTAATAAAATAAACATAATAACTTAAAAACTGCACAATAGATACTTATTTAATTATATTTATAGATCTAATATATCAATCTATAAGTTACTTATTTGTGGAAATTGTTATGTTCTGTTTATTATTAATTTAAAGGAAGATTTAATATTGTTTATTTAATGTTAATTGAAAAAAAAATATTTTTATGATAAATAAATCCTAAATATAAATTTTTAAAATTTGAGTGATCATGACACCATATTTTTCATACTTATTTTTTAGATTCTTTTGTTAATTTAATTTTTTTTTTAATGTTGATAGATCATGAGATCCCTCGAAGAGTCAATATTTGTACAACTTGAATTAATTTAACTTTTTTAAAAATTAATTAGTCTTTTTTGCATTTATTAATTTGTTTTTACAGTTGTAAAAACTATAATTTCATATTGAAACAGATGAATGTTTATTTGGTTTCATAATTTTATTTATTTGTTATAATTTTATATATTTTTATATCAATAAAGATTAATCATGATAACTTAAATTGTATCAATGCTTCGATTGAATCAAAGTGGTAAAGTATGATTTGTGATACTGAAGGATGTGCCTTTAATTTTAAGAAATATTCTTATTCATCTGCTGTTAATAATTTAAATGGAAGATAATATAACTTTCAATATTTTGTTAATATAATTATTGTTTCTCCTGCTACAACAAGTTATTAGGAATGGGATTTTTTTTTTAATGTCTTAGCAATGCTATAGTATAAACCATTTTTTAGCATTGAATTTAGTGTCATAGTTGCTGGAAAATCAAATCTTGTTATGGAACATTAGCTCATTTGTTATTATCTGATCAAACTGATCAGATATAATATAGACTTATAAACCTACAGTCAACACAATATCATTGTGCCATTGAAATGGTATTCTGGTTGATCAGATGGATGGAAATGGATTCTGGTTGCTCTGTAGAATAAAATAGGTGATTTTGAGGGGAAAGTTGGCATCATCTAATGTGTTAAACAATGCTGCTTTTATGATAAAAATAATCAAATACATATCTCATTAGTCTGCTAACTATTCCTGAAGAGTGTATTACCCAGTATCTACAGGAGTTTGAGTCATTAAATCTGTCAATTGGTGCTATTATTTATTTTTATTGGAAAAATATTAGAATCTATAATCATTTTGGGTAATAAATAATAGTGATATGGACATTCATACTAAAATCGTAAATAAAAATTAATCCAATAATATCAGTGGAAACCTGCATAGGACATTTTTTTAAATTTGTGTTTTGCTTACTATGTACCTCGAAATGTAAAGTCTTAAATTTTGCTTTCATTCAAAGCAACATAATTCAAATACTTGAATAAAAGGAAAATAGTAATAAGTCAAACTATAATATGATATATATAAACTATCATTTGTTTAAAGCTTAAGAGTTTGTTTAAATGGGTTATGATTTGAAAAACTCATTTTTTGTAGGTTAGACTATCGAGGAAGGATTTAGGGCAAAAAAGGTTGAGAGCTGTAGCCTTTTAATGAAAAGCAACTGGCTAATTTTTTTTAAATAACTCCAAAACTACACCTCCCAGAACATTGTAGCTGCTTATTTAAAAGATAATTGAATCTTTTACCAGACACAGACAGGACAATAACCATCTAAATAAAGTGGACCATTGTTAGCAAAGTTACAACATATTGATACACTTAATGATGATTATACTGTATGTGTGATAAGGCTGTAGATTGAGGTCTAAGACTATTTTCTCTCGGATAATATAAAAATGCTTTTTATGAAGTCAATTTTTTTTTTGTGATTGATCCTGTTGTTTTTACTTTTGAATTTTTGTTGTGATTCAGTTAATTAGGTGCATTTGGTCATGTACTCATCATTTGTATGGAATAGGCATATATAATCTAACTTTAACATGGATGAAACTGTGGGCACAAATAGTGATAAATAAACCAATCATGTCCTTATTTAAAAAATATACTCACTCAGCCTAAGGATCTGCTAACCAATTCTCTCCTCAGTGCTTGAGCGGTAAAACAGAGCTCTTACAGATTCTATCCCATCTCCCTCACCACATCGCTGGTATTGAGCCTGAGTATACACAGAGAACTCGAATTGTTAAATTTATTTCTCAGTAGATAACATTACCTTTGAGGTGGATGATTAAAACTAAGTAAGGATTGAACTGGAGGATTTGGATGATTGGAAAGGTTTAGATGAAATTTAAAAAAATTGGTTTATATAGTGTCAAGAACATACAGAATATGTAGGGCATGTGTTTTTTTTTTTTAATATTCAAATGCTTTTATGTCCCTTAAAGCTCAATCAGATAGATGTGAAGACAGTCATGGATTAGATTAGTGTAGTATGTGGAATTTAGATGAGGTTTTTGTCCAGGATTCAGCCCTGGTATTTAGGTAATAGAATGTTATTAAACTGAACAATAGTACAGGATGAAGCTTCAAATCATATGTTCATTTTGATTCATCAGTTTATAATTTTGAATACCATCTGGTTATCTGAGAAAATTTCCTTGGATATTGGAGGAGGCTGACAGAATCTATATGGGATGATAAAATGACCATCTAATGCAAATATTTCCAAGAACTTATGGGAGTGTCAAAAATTTGAGGGATGTAGAGGACAGTAACCAACACACTCTAAATTTTGCAATAGAATATTTGCTCAAATCTGCATATTCCTCTAGCTGACATATGGATAATTCTGTATAAAGGGGATATAGTTATTGGTCCAAGAAAGTTATGCAAGAGATACATGATGTGTTCTTTCTGTATAAGTTTGAAGATATAACCGATTCTCTAAAGGGTTGCTTCCAAAATATAAGGAAATATAACTAACAAGAAGAGGCTACGGCCGTGGGTCCACCGATTTTAATGAACTTTTCCGTTGTGATAATAAGTCAAAAAATATTCTACAGGTGTCCGAGGGTTCTCGCCAAGAGCTGATAAAAAAAATGAAATTATAAATTTTTTAAAACATTATCGTTTCCCATGTTTACTCTGTATGGATTTAAAGGTTATTATACACCAATCGATTTGGTGTTATGTGCAGAAAAAGGAAACATTGCTGATTGCATTATATGAGTTTAACTGTATTAGAAAAATATAAATGATGAGTAAAGTTAAACAAAAAACATTTTTTTAATGAAAAATTAAGTTAGATTTGTTTTTAGTTTCCTTAAATAAATTCTTTAAATAACAATTTGCATAGAAATGACAAAAATAGAACTTTTTGGCTTTGATTATTTTATTTTTTTCCGATTCCCACGTAATCGAAAAATACTGGTTCTACTTTGTTTACGTATATTCACTTTGTTATCTTTCGTTTAGTTTATAGGTCCTTAAATTATTACTAAGTTTTGTGTAGATTGGTGAAGTATGTTAATGTTATTGCAGTTTCTCAATCATCCATTAAGCATTCAGATTATCTCAAAACTGAGTGCATTTTCAGCTATTGTTTAAAATAAAAACAAAAGAATAAAGATCTTTTCTTGCCAAAAGTGAGTCACTATCGGCAGTAAAGAACCGGGATTATTGCTGCAAATTGATTTGTTTTTTTTTTGGACTGAGGTCTCAATAGAAAAGCAACCTCAATTACTGAGCGCGAAGCTTATCCCTTAAAGATCTTTACATGTAGGTTTGTGGGATGACAAGAGCCGATAAGTGTTCCTTGCAAATGTTCGAGAGGCACATTTTTCGCTAAATCTATGGGAGAGTATAAGTCGAAAATGAATGGAGAAGACGGCACTGTGCGGGCAGATAAATGAGTTGGATGTGGTTCGAATCATAAGTCTTGGAAGGCCAGGATCAATTACTTGGTAATTTCAATGATAAATACCATCGAAGTGCTTCGGCGAGACTATGATTTGAGATACCTAATCGAAATTGGAAAGCAGATGCAGAAGACCGTGACACTTGGAGAATCTGATCAAGGAGATCGTAAAGTGAAGGAAGAAGATAAGGCTCAATTATTCTTGAGAAACTTAGTTTTTTTTAGGTATTTCTTATTTATTTCCACCTTCAACAGCCTTTTAAGCAATTCCAGGTGTACAGCAGCAGTTCGATATTATACTTGTATCCGTAGTATCGAACTACTGCTAATAAATCAATTTACAATGCTTACAATAAAATTTACCATTTTCAATTTTTGGCTATGAGTTTTCCAAACGTTGGTAAATTCTTTGTAATATGGGTAGTTTTCTTCGGTTACTAGCTGAAGGAAATCGTCCTCTGTGAGGGCGTAGAGTCGGGTTTCTCTCATCAATCTGGTCCTTAGTGCATCAAAGGCGGTGCAGTCCAAGATTATGTTCTTATTAGTCTCCGGAACACCACAACTAGGACATAGAAAGGTCGATATCCTTCCCGTGGGTATGAAGAGCTCGAAATCTCAAGATTTTTTTTTTATGCAGTAGAAAAGATTTTATATTTTGAAACCTTCAAAATGTTGGTTATAGGAGTTGCGGTTTGAATTGAGAGGGTGTGTGTCCCTTCTGGACTTTTTTTTGCCAGGAAAGTGGAGATAACCTATGAGCTCTAAGTGTATGTGACTGAAGGATTTTTCCTCCCCTCTTTTCTGGCCGTTAATCCATAACAATTTTCGAGCAGGAACGTTAGTAGCCGAGCGATTTAAAGTGCCTACTTTAACTGGCTCATGACTTTAGTGGCACCGGCTTGAATCAGGACTGGGGGGTCGACTTTTATTTATGTTGTGGTCCCACGAAATGCAAACTTGATTCCCCCAAGGTTATAAGTCGTATGCCGTAGATCCTCCTCCTATACGCCAGAAATGACCAAGAAGGGAGTCATACAAAATAAAAATTAAAGAATTGAGCATAATGACTAGTTTTGTCTCCTTTTTATGGGTTCATTTAAATTATCAATATTCGCTCCTTCCTTTGGTTTATCTCACATGTTACAATCAACCGAGTTAAGGTTTGCAGGTAATTTATTCGTCTTTAACTATACACTGGTTTCTTTTAAAAACTAGTCACTTCTTAAATTATGAGAAACCATTTTACATTATTTTTAAGAGAAAAATTTAAACTTTTTTTTATTTGGGTTAGTCGTAATTTTCGGTTAACAATGTTTAGGTTAACGGATACTATACTATAATAGTTCTTACATGAATAGCTATTATATGTCATTTCGTAGAAATTTTCAATATCTACTATTAATCATTTTCGTGTTTAAAAACATTTTATGTTATAATAACAAACTTTTAAATCTATTGAGACTCATCTCCTTATTTCAAATCTTATCAATGATATCCTCCTCATCCTAAATATAATATTAGTTTGGCAAAGTTCAAATCACCCAACAGAAGCGAACTAAAATACCATTGAAAATTTTAATTAGTATTTTTTTCGTTACAGCGGCAGTAATCTTTTTTTCTTTCTTTATTACTGGTAGTCCAATTTATAGTCGTTTATATACCCATTAATTGCCAAATACTTTTTTCATTTAAAACTATAAAATGAAGAATAACATTGTATTTACCTTTTTTCTACCAATGGTACTTGAATGTATACGGTGAAATACTTATCTTGTTGTTTTGATGTGTCCGTTCTATATGAATTCTGCTAGAAAATATCTGGAGGTGAGGGGCCTCCTCATGTTGATTACTCAGAGAAGAAAAAATTAAAATAGTTAATATTTAAAGACAAAACATAATGTTAAATAAAAAGAAAAACAGTCAGAAGTCGAAAAAAGAGTAGAAGAGGGAGGAGGGAGCATGAGAAGAAAGGAGTAATAGGATAATGTTTACAGGGTTTTTGGAACCCTTTCTGCCCTACTACCTCTAAGGAAGGGAGAATGAGGTGCATAGTCAAGTTATTAGTGGAATTCGTTATGTAGTTTAATTAATGTAAGTACAGAACGAGTCAAGTCCATTAATAACTTGACTATGGTTTTTACGTGTTGCGGATTTCATAGCAACAGTATCTTAGCAACTGTTTCGTTTGTGAAGCCTTCATCTAAGATAAGGTTCTAAAATGGAAAATAAATTAGAAAAACCACAAATAATTTCACTAGCAGAAAAACCTGTGACTTATAACCTTTTTGATGGAAAATGGATTCCTTGCTCTGCCAAATACATCGTTATGGGGTGCAAACCAGACAACAAAGGTATCATTCAGATTTACGAACTTACTTCCGGCGAATCTTCTCTTATATTTGAGGTAAATTATTTAGTTTTTACATAGTTTTAAGTTACCATATTTTTATGAATTATTTTGCTTTAATTTAAAATAGACAGTGAAAGATTTACCCATCAAGTGCTGTACCTTCGGTGCATCTTCTCTGAAACAGCGACATCTGGCAACGGGTGGTTTTACAGGAGGACTAGAAATATGGTAATTATGTTGTTTTTAGATTATACAAAAATAAAAGTGTTGTATTGCTTCTCAATTATTCTGGAACGAGTTGTTGTTGATCAGTTGTTTACAAGTAACACAATTTTTAGCTACTAATGCGATTGTGTAAACACAAGTATGAAAGAGCTAGATTGAAGACTCTTTAGCATGATGGTACCGAATCAATCGCTCTAGGACTTGAACTATCGGTAGTTCGAAAGCGTCAAATTTTTATGCTAGAAAGAAATAATAAAAAGAAAAAAAGAGGGGCTTTAAAGTAAAATAAAAAAAATTAGGAAATAGTCAGCTGATCTTTTAAATAAAGGACTATTTTTTGTTAAAAATTCCCCTTTTGAGTGCATGAAATAATCTACCTTTTTTTTTCTCCATGATTTTATATCTTATGCTGATCTGTTTTTTTTCTATTATTTATTTATATAGTTTTAAGTACCCATTCACACCATGTACACATAAAAAAAGAAGAAGAAAAGAATATAAATGGTAACAATAAAACTAACAAAATAAAAAAAAAATATAAATGGATATAATAAAAACTGATTAAATAATAACATAATACGCTCATTACTGGATTTGAACAAGAAATTTAGAAAACTTCCCAGGACTACTGTTGTTTTAAAAACAAGGAGTATTTTAGTTATGGTTGATGCTGAATAGCGATTGTACAAAGGGATTAGGGTAATGAATGAGGTAAAAGTTTTAAAATCTGAATGAAAGTTAAGAACATATGGGATGTTGAGTTCATGGTGTAAGGTTTTGATTGTTCTGTAATATGGAGCATTAACTATTATTTGTAAAACTTTGGACTGAAAGGATTGGATGTTCTTGCAACAAAATTTTGCCATCCCAGTTATACTAATCTCTTAAATAAAATATATTTACTTTGTTAGATTCATCCTGTAAAAACTTTTATAAAGAACACTATTCATACTAATTTTTCTTAGGATAGAAATTTTTTTTTTAAAGTGATTTACAGTTCATTAAAAAATCCCAAATTTAAATATTTGTCTTACAAGAATTTTGCCTTACTGATAATTAAATTAATATGGACTAGGATATCATCGATATTAGTGGATTTTTTTTTTTAATGACTTAAAATATTTAGTGATACTTCATTCCCAATAAGATGCCCTTGTCATCTAATTTCCTCAGTTTTATATCTTAGCACTATTTCTGTTAAATCAATTTCTTTTTGTCAGGGATATTGAGAATATGAATGAAGCCTTATATTCAGTAGATGCCCATACAGAAATAGTGAATAGTATAGATGGTTTTGGAGGGCAAAGCGTTGGTTGTGGAGCACCAGAGATAGTAACGGGTGGAAGAGATGGTAATGTCAACTTTTATTGATAACATAAGTTTTTGTTTAACTGTTGTATCTAAATATATAGCAGGTAAATTGTTTGTAAGATTTTTTTATTTTGTATATCTTTTCCTAAGCTCTCATAAACAGGTGAGAGACCTGGGCTTTAACAGGCACCTTCGAAAGCAGACTTGAGGAATTTGTAAGAAAAGTCCTTCATACAATCACCGGTGACTGGGATGAGAGCCTTAACACATAAAAAGGAACTAACAGAAAACTACTTGTAGAAACTGGTGAGTTAATATTTCATGACATGAAGGCAAGGAGGTTAAGATAGGTGGGGCTTGTGGCTTGCAGTAATCTATGAGAATACCTCTACATAACAAGGAATTCCAATATAGTTGAAAAGAGACCTTGTGGGAGGCCAAAAACCCAGATGGACAGAATCAACAAAGATGCAAAAGAGATCGATGAACCAGAAGGCTGGTTTTGGTGGCCAAAGATCTACAAGGCTGTAGAGCCAACAAAAAAAAAATGTATTTTTTCCTATTTATGAAATTCTTTGGAAAAAGCTGTTTGTTCATCATAACAGAGATTCATAATTGTTGATCACTTTCTCAATTAATACACTTACCACATCAATTTTTAATGAACTTACACACATTATTTTGAAAAGTTTAAGATTTCTTTGTCAATCAAGAACTAATATAAATCTGAAAATCAAATATAATTTTCTATTTTAAATGTTTATGTTCTGTTAACTCTATTTATTGTTATCTCAGTAAAACTTTTTAAGGATGGTAAATCCTTTAGGTATATTTTACACATGACTTTATGTTTTTTTAATAAAATGTTTTTAAAAGATTGGAAGTGTTACAAGTTTGTATTGTTTGTTATAGCTAATAAATGAAAAAACTAGGTTAACTAAATGAAACTAACTTGGTTTTTCTAAAAAAAAAGTTAGAAATACATCCTTTATAAATTCTATAAAATAAATTATTCTAATTATTTATTATATATATGTATGTATAGTTGACCGTAAAAATTGATAGATAGGGAGATGGTCAGGGTTGCGGTCAAAAGAGAAATAAAAATAGTTTACAACTATTTTTATTTCTCTTTTGACCGCAACCCTGACCATCCCCCTATATAATTATTTATTAAGTGCCATATTTCAATTTTTGTATTTCAGGATTTGTGAAAGTATGGGATCCAAGGCAGAAAGATAAACCTGTTGTTGTCATGGAACCAAGTGAAATTAAGCAGAAACGAGACTGTTGGGCTGTTACATTTGGTTAGACATGATTCTGACTTAAGTAATTTGAATGATTTAATCTACCATCATTATTATTAATGATATTTTATCTTCTAGGCAATTCGTACAACAATGAGGAAAGGGTAGTTTGTGCTGGCTATGACAATGGTGATATTAAAATGTTTGATTTGAAAAATATGTCAATCAGATGGGAAACAAACATAAAGAATGGGGTAAAAACCTTAAATTATTTATTTTTCTTTAATTGTTTTATATTTTGAAAATAATTGTATTTGTTTCTATATTTTTTTAAATTTTCTTTAAGATTTGTTTAAATTTAATATAAATTTGTTATGTGAATTACTTATTTGTTTTCACATTTTTGTTAATGTTCTAATTTCCTTTTTATTAAATTTTCAAGTCTAATGTTAATTAACTTATGTAGTTTTCTAAAAATAAAAATGATACCTTAATTATCTTGTATGGATTACTAACTGAAACCAGTTATGTCCTAAAATCTTATTAAATTATTTCAAAACAACCAAGGCAAAGTATTTTGATTAGAAACTTGATGAAAACTAAGACAAGCATAGCTTCATTCCAGCCATTAAAATACAGATGAATGAAATAATTTAATCTTAGATTTTTCTCTCACACAAAATGACAACTTTTAACTTATCTGATTTTTTTTCAGAAACCCCTTAAAATTTCTCATTCATAAAAAAAATTCTAATTTAGCAAAAAAAACTTTGTTTTGACCTTTTGATCTCTAAAATGATCATTCTTTTATTGTTATTTGTGAAATAAATGCAATGTTTTAGCATTTATGTGTTCCTCATATGCCTGTTACATATACAAATTAAAATAAAACACAATAATTACTTCAAATATTAATTAATTAGTATTTCAAATCAAGGTTTTAGAAATGATGTATTTTTTGTCTACAAGTTTTTAAGGCACAGGTAGCCCAATTAAAAAACTGACCCTGAAAATTGATGTTGTCTTCACTGAAGGGAGTTATTTCTTATAATTGACTTTTTCTTTCAGCAATGCTATAATTTTTTTAAATAACTAATTTTTTAAATCACCCAAGACTTTAATTTAAAAATATACCGAATTAAAGTGTGGTCCTAAAGAGTATTTATTTCCCTAAAATATCTGGACTGAATCATAGTAGAATTTTAGAGACTGTTTCTAATAAATTTTTAAACAAAAACATAATAAATATGTTACATAATCTAAACAATTAATGAAAAAATTTCTGTATTTATTTTCTAGTAACTTTTTATTAGTATGTTTGTAGACCATGGAAATAATGATTTAAGTACACTTTCTGTGAAAATTTAAATTGCAATGGCATCTTGTGAAAAATAAGGACTACTATCAAATGATTATATTATTTTTGTTTACCTTATGTTTCAATTTGGTAATGTTTGTTTCATTAATTTTTTCACTTTATGATCTGGAGGATTTCTTTTTCATAAGTTTACCTACAGAGAAAGATAAAGTACATAAGTGAAAGATCTCGAACAATATTTATGGGTTTCAAATTGTGAAATTACTGTGTAAATAAACTGAAATATTAAACTTCAATCTTACCCGTTTAAATTTTTTTGTAACTAAAATCATTCTTCCCGCTTACTCTTCATATTGTTGTGATTTATTATTGTCCATTACACTGAATTTTTTTTTTTAATTCAATAAAGGTATGCTGTTTAGAATTTGATCGGAAAGAAATTGAAATGAATAAGCTGGTAGCTACCACTCTTGAGTCTAAGTTTTATGTTTGGGATCTAAGGACACAGCATGCCTCAAGAGGGTTCACTTCCTTGAAGGAAAAGGTAATTAATAATGATTATTTGTTTTATCTAAGACTGTAAGAAATTTTAATGTTTTATGATAATTCTATATTTTTGAAAAATAGATTTAAAAAAGAAAAATTAGTTCTTTCACGGTTCATGATATTATGATGCTGTATGTATTAAATAATTATTTAATACCAGGTCGGCCTGGTGTGCCTTACATTAATTTTTTTTAAATTTAAGTGGGCCGGGGCAAATTTTTTTTTTTTAACAATTGATTATGGGGAAGGGTATAGTCTCATACAAAAGACACCCCTAACTATATACAATCTTATAAAAAAAATTAAGATAAAATAAATAGATTAAAATAATAATTCTTAATAAAACATAAAAAGTTAATAACAAAAACAATGACATTAATGGATTTAACAAAATAAATAATTGACTTCTAATGGGGAAAAAAAATCTAATGAATTTGAGAAAAAAATGAAGAGAAAAAAAATTAAGATTAAATAAAATTTTAGAGTGACAATAACAGAACCAATAAATATAGAATTTATACCACAATGTTCTACAGCAGCCTTGGCTTCTGATTGTGGTTGGGTTTCCCAAGTTATAGGCACTGTTCCTTTAATTGTAGATAATTGAGAGTGAAACTTCATGAACTTTTTTTTTTTTTATGTAGTCCTCTATTGTCTCTATTTGTGATTCCCGATGCAATTGGCTGTATTAAATTATTATGTTGTGTATTGCAAATGTTGACAGGCTCACAAATCGACCATTTGGGCTGTTCGCCACTTACCACAGAATAGGGATTTATTTATGACATGTGGTGGAAATGGATCTCTGTGCCTCTGGCAATAGTAAGTAATTACCTTTTATTTTTATTTATTTATTTTTTTTATATTGTTCATTATAAAGTATTTAGCTGCACCAACTGAATGTGCTAAAAACACTTTCAAGCCATTGATATTTTTTTGTTTTTGATATATACTGAGAGGAAAAAAAAATAATAACAAGTTGCCATCCTTTATTATTTATTCAGGTTTCTAACTAACCAGAGCCAGATTAGCAAATGCTACAAGCCCTGTGCCTAGTGTAGCAAATGTTTAACTTGTAAAAATATTTACCAGCCCTGGCTATCCACCATTAAGAGTTATTTTTGCTTTAAAGAAATGTTTTTATAGAATACAAAAACAGTTTAAATTTTCTTTAAATTTAGTACTTTAAGTTTATAAAAGTAGATGTTTTGTAAGTGTTCGTTTGTTTGAAAGATGATGAACTTTGCATTGTTGAGTAAGTTGGACATTTTTTGCTATAATTTTCATTTTGTTTCTTTGGTTTTAATAATTTGGTTGATTTTGGAAGTTAAAGTCTCTTACAGGAGAAGAACCTTTGAAATCAGCTTCAAATATTGTTGATGCTAACCAAGAGGAATATTTATGGAATCTTATTGATATGTCTAGTGTTATTTCTATATTTACTCACATTAAATCGAGAGAAGTTTGTTTACAAAAGTTATGTTTTATTTTCTTTATCATTCGAAACCTAGGGCTTCTAGGTAATATTTGCTACAGGCTCCACATTGGTTTAGTTCACCTCTATAATTAACAGATTATTAATATCATCATAGGCTTTTCCCATACATAATAGAAGTCATAAAGAAATAAATTATAAATATAATTTTTGAAAGACTTGATAATGTTCTTTGTATTACAGGTTAAACTTGAATATGAGATGCAGTAATAGTTTGGTAAAATTTGGTTTGGCATTGATTAAATTATATTTCGAATAAATCTAAAAAGGTGCAAGTCATGTTATAGTGGGAGGACATTTTACTAATGTAACCACTCCTTAAAATAAGGAAACTACATACCTCACAGTCACACTGATTCACATTTGTATATATATCAATTTTTTTTAAATTTTATTTCTTAGTGGTTTACCTTTAGTTTAATCAATGCAAGTAATCAACACTTTTGTATTTTTCAAAATATTTCACTTTACTTTTTGCTCATCAAGACATTTTCATTTGTTTTATATTTTTGTTTTCTTTTTAAATTTTGTTCATTACTAAATATGATGACTATCTGTAATTCATAGACAATTTTTTTTCTTATTATTTATTTACCTTGATTTATAAAAAAAAAAAAAGCTTGTATTTTCCATTGGTTATATTTTGAATAGTATTATTTTATTATATTTGTACACTTCAAACTTACACCAAGTATTGTATTTTTTTTTTTTTTTTGTAGTAAGTATTATTTTTTCTTTTTTTTTCGTACTCCAATTTTTAATTTTTTTCTTTTGTTTTTCTTATCTCATACTTACATTTAGTTTGTTATTTTACTTATTTCGCTTATTCCCTCTGAGCAGAGGTAAATAAATGAATAAAAATATAACCACTCTATTAAGAAACCTTTGCTCAGATTTATCAAAAGTTATTTTGTTTACTGGGCACAAAAAGAATATTTCATTTTAAAATTATTATTTTTTTATTGAAATGTTTTTTGTTTTTTTTTCAACTGTAGTAAATATCCTGATAAGAGGTGGCGAGAAGATGCTGAAGGGCAGCCAGTGGGCGTTGTTGGTACTTTATCACTCCTCCAGAATGTTACTCTCTCCACACAACCCATATCCAGTTTCCATTGGTGTCCGGACAAGCTGGGATTGGCTGTGGCAACTTCCTTTGACCAGACTCATAGAGTGATCATTGTTACTAAGCTAAACTTATACTAAATAAAACTAATTTATATCACAATGCAAACTGTTGATATAGGTACCTGGATTTATATATATGTTATTATTTTTGTGGATTTTTTTTTTATATTAGTATAAACCATATTAAATTTCTAGTGTTATGATAGTTTTCTTCGTGTACACATTTTACTATGTTGTGCAAATTTTCTTCTTCATTTTAAAATAATCTTTCATTGTTTATATTTGTACCAGGATAATTTGTTTATATATAGTTTTGTTCAATGTGAAAAGCATATTTCAAGAAGATAGTATATTCTGGTTTAAAGTCAGAAGGGTGCTAAGACAGTGACCTGCATAACAATCAGGTAGGTTGAACTTGAAAAACATGTTATCTGTACAGCAGGAATATATTAAATAAAAAGAGATGCCCTTCAACCTTCAGTTCTACAAGGCGAACCTTCAATGAAATTAGTGAAAGGCTGATTTCCTAAGAAACTTCTTTTATAACATCAAGTATTAACATTGGGATAGTTTAATGACTATATGAGAAACTTCAAAAGGGCCCATATCTATAAGATAAAAAAAAAATTGTTTTCTAAATTCTAATGTAGTATGAATAAAATCGTCTAATCATTTTTATCAAAACTCTTACTAAACTTAAGTTTATTCTGTTCAAAAGTGAATGTATTTACATTTAATTGTATCAGTTATAACTGATTTTTTTGTTTGTTTAAAAGAGCACATATACAAATTTTCTCATATCTCCTGAATCACACGACTACATGATCTAGTTCTCTTAGTGATGAGCCAAGAGAGCATGTTAAGTTCCCTCTTCTGCTCTCTCATTATCAGATAAGCTCCACTAAAATTTCAATAGTTTAATTGCAAAATACATTCTTGTTCGTAATATAATAGAGATCTTATGGTGACTTAAATGGACATTTACATAAAATAAAAATGCATTTGAAGTCATTCCAAACAAATGACCTGACGAAAAATTCAGAAAAAAAGATCCTAATCTGCCAAAAAACAATTGTCTTACCCTCAAAAAAATTGGTTGGCATTGTTCTCAAGAAACGGGCTGACAAGTGATGTGATTGCACATTTCTTGAAATTCCTTAATGATATATACTTATATTAGTAAAACTGAATAAGAAATGTCCATGACCAATGGACAAATGTCCAAGAATGGGGTTGAATACATGTTTTTTTCCAACAAAATATTTAATAATATTGTACTAACTATACTTTTGAGTTATTTGACTAAAAAAAAAAAAAAAAAAAAAAATACATAGATATAAAATTATTGCCACGTGGTGTCAACAGTACATTAAAATCAGTTTTAATTGTCACCCTTGTAAACAAATATTAGAATTGGTAATTTTATTTTCAAATTCACATTAAAATGTTCATTAATAAATCATGATTACATTAGTGTTAAATGAGTATTTATAAATTAATTTAATGATTAAAAAGAAATAATTCATAAATTATTCAATGCTTTTCCTAACAAAATCTGCAGAAAATGTCCTCTTAATTAATTTGTTAGTGACCATCTTGATTATAGTTTATTTACAATTTTTACTATTTACAGCTTTAAATTTTTAGATACGACTGATTTCTATCATTCAAAAGGAATTACATTTCTTCGCTCTTTATTTGAAATTGAATATTTACATACAAGTTTATTTTTTTCAATTAAAGGTTAGGATCTCAATAACTACCCAAGGTGTCGATAAGTTTGTTTTTTATTCTAATTTTTGAAAGTATTGTCCATGTTACATCCATCCTCCAATGTCGCTGAATTAGCTGCCAAAATCGTTGTTGCCCTTCTCCTGACCCGCGAAAGTGATGAAAATCTTACAAAAGCAGTATTGGCTCAAAGGAGAACATGTCCAAAATTGCATTACAAGCACCTGGCCTGTTAAAAGTGAGGCTGATTGAACCTCAAACCCAATAAAGAACGCAGGCTGGGTTTGGTTGACAACATAAGTATGGTTGTTGGTCAAATATGAGTACCAAGTTTTATTATAACTGGTTCTATCAGTCTGTGTTGGTAAACTGTTTTAATTATATTATCTGATTCTCCATCTAAATTCTTTGTATTGCCAGGAAAAAGAATTTCTATCCATCCTGTTAGAAATAATGGCACTTGAATGCTTCCACAACAGTTCAAACAAATAATAATGCACTGGGCCTATGGTTCTTGAGTAGTGATTCCCAACAGTTTGTCCGCGGCAGGGTCCAGCAACACATATTTTTGTGAAAATTTATTGTTAGAACTATTTTATTAATTATCTTTATTATAATAATTATCTATTTTATTAATCATGATTTGTGTGTGTTAGTTGGAAGATTTCAACACAAAATACAATTTTAAGCAACCTTATTTTCAAATAATTTCCGAAGTGGGCACTGCTTTACTCTAAGCTGGTAGTGGAGTGGGCCGCACATAGGTCAATTAGTGGTATGCAGACTTCTATGGGAAAGAATCCAGTGCTCTAAAGAAACCATAGCACAAAGGAAGGTTTGGAAATGTGGAATAACTGGACGATAATCCATTACACAGAAAAATGTAGTGCCACGTGAACAACTGAAGTGGTACCCGGAGAAGTAGTGACATCTTATACAATTTTCCACTGCAGTGGTTTGCATTCACCTTACTTGTTTTTATTAAAATTTAATTTTTTTTTTCAACTTCAAAGGACAAGTTGATGACTATCAGCTGATCGACGTCCTATCTAGCGGAAATATCAGGGCAATAATCTTGAGGAAAAATTTATTTCAAGAGAAAACACAAATATTTTTCTTATATAAGTCATTTATCTTATTTATTTTCCCCCTTCCTAAGTATTGTGCGATACAGGTATTTATAATAGCGAGATACACGTGATTGCATAACATACTACTGCCTCCAATATGGAATACAATTTTAACATAAGCTCACGATTAATCCAATATTATTAAATTTTTATTTTTCGGTTTTCAACACTAAATAGTGTCAATTACAAATTTAATTCCTTTTTTAGGACAATGTTTTGGTCGGAAGATGATTCTTGGTTATGAATGACTTATATACTTACTCATGAATGACTTTCATGTCCTCATTCCGTGTAACGCACTACTGAATCACCTTTTATTCATCAATGTTCCCATTGTGTCCTAGAAACTGGAAGGATTCCTTACCATACAATGATATTTCCGTAGTATGATAAATCATCATTATTTCCTGTTCTATTTCCAATTTAACAATCCATTTATATTACGTTGACATTACATAGTTGCCATAATAATATTTCTTTTATTTATCTTGGATCATGTCCCTTAAGAATAATTATAAAGGAATGTCAAGTGGCATCTACTTTAGATTCTTTGGGTAAACTAAATAGACATAAACGAATTAAAAATTTGATAATAAATATTTAAGGATTTAAAAATAATCATCATGAAGTAATATAATTATGTATATTGATAAATAATAAATATAAAATAATAAAAAATAAATAATTAAATTACAATAAATCATAATGGAGTAATATATTTAAGCCTTTAAACAGAAATGAATAACCTTATAACCTTTAGTAATAATAAATTAACAAAGTATTTTAAAATTAATAATAAGAAAGGACAAATTACGATGAATTCGTATTAATAAATTTCGATTGTATAAAAAGTCATACATTTCTATTATGACATGCAGGTATTAATAAATTTAAATTAGAAATAACCCCCTAGTTTCTAATCTTCCATTCCTGACAATCCTCCGAGGCGCCTGAAAAGAAGATAGCCACGAGACCAGCTAATGTAAAATGTCATTAGAGTGCTACCAGGTTCTCTACACGCCTGTAACACTCCAATTTAACTTAGACCAGATTTACTAAATGTTTTATAATGTACAGTTGTAAATAGCAATAAATAAATATTTAAAAAAAAAAATAGAAATAAGTAAAGTTAGTAAAGGGATTTGAAGGTGGGGAGTGAATAAAGGAGAGAATGGAATCCTATAGAAAAGAGAATCGAATAAGAAAAGATCTGCGAAAACCTGAGTGCCAGAAACAGATACTAAGAAAGTGGATAGAGAACTTGAAGGAGATCGGAGAGGTGTGATGCCCATTGGGATTAGATAACTTGCTAGAGGAAGGATGCTAGTCAATATTTATACGGACACAGGCGTCCCTCGGAACCCCAAAGATGAAGTGTATAAAACAAATGATCAATCGTTTTAACTGTGCTTCAAGATCCCTAGAGGCACATCAAAACAACGATGGGTAATTAAATTTCTTTAAGGTGTTGATGATATCGAAGAGTTTGGTAAAAAGTGATTCTGAGGTTTATAATAGTGTTTGAATATGAGGATCAGTTTTTAAGGAGGTAGTTGGAACCTATTACAATTGCCTTCGTCTTCTCTATATTAAACTTCAGTTTGTTATCTACTGCCGAGTGACTTGATTCCGTTCAGGTCTTCTTGGATTATTTTGTCCCTGCAAATATGCCGAATGACAGAAAGGACATATTCCCCATATTTGGTATATTTGGACATCATCAATTTATAATTTATAAGGTATTAAGATTGTTAGATGGAGAAAGGAAGGTCATTAATATAAATAGTAAACAGAGTGGGAGATAGAGAGAGACTCTATATCTCCATGTTCTTTAATAAAGATCGGACCTTGCTGTTGATGGATGCTAACATCATCTTTGATAAACGTTGGATACACAAAAATATTACTTTCTTTTCAAAAACCAAGATCATCATATTCATTTTTCAATAAAATTATTTATATCACTTCTATTAAATTAATTTTAATGATAATTTATATTATATAAACTCACATAAGTTCTTATGTGATTTATGACTAAAAATTTCATCCAATTATATAGTATGTGTACGAGAAGCACAACAATCGAAATGATCCAGAATTTATTTCTCCTAAATGATTAAGAAATAAATTTATTTATCATTAAACTAATGTTGGAATTGTAAATAATTTGTTGTTCAATATTAAAAAGTCAATTTATTTTTGGTTTATCTAAAAGTTTAGTTTAAAAGAAAGAAATAAAATATTTTATATACTTAATCATTGTCTTATTAATATATCTTACAAACTATGTTATATTACCCGATGTAATAATATTGATATGTCCTTTCAAATATTTAGTTTGTATATTTAACTTTAATTAAATCATTCATTTTTTAAAACAAATATTTAGTTTTCAGTATCTACACAATAAAATTTTTCTGTTGGTGATTTATAAACCGCAATACAAGATTAAAGAAACTAAATATTGGTAATAATAATAAGAAATAGCTTTACCCATTAACATACTCCCCAAGGTGAATTCGTACATATTCAGGTTAATAAATAATCTCAATCTCGTAACCAGGAAAATTTGACTTTAGCCATAATATGTTTTACATTCGACTTTTTAAAACTATAAAATATGAATAAAAATTATATACTTATTGTATAGTAAATATTATTTTAGATATAATAACAACCAGAGGAGTGCTATTTAAAACGTGCATAGGTAGTTATTGAATATTTGCAGGTTTTAGAAATACTAATACTATCTGTTTGTGTTTAAAGTATTAAAAACTTCATTATGGTTTATGTTCATTTGTTTGTTTTGTTTTTGTTTAGTGGCGCCAAACTTCATTGGTCATCAACGCCATTTATATTTTATTTAATTTGGCTTATATTATTATTATTATTATTTATTTTTTAATTTGATTTTTTTTTTTCTTCCATTCAATGTTATATCTTTGCCAGTAAATGTTGTGATTTTAAAAACTGAAACACTAATTATGGTCACTTTTGTCATATTTTCCTTGAAAGTAATAAACTTTCTCACTGTATTGAAGGTCATTGGAGAGGAATGAAAAAACAAAAACTAATTTTGATACCATATCGTAAACTTTATAAAAAAACAAATTCAAATTTATTCGTATTTAGTAGTACCTCAAGACTGAGCCATACAAAGAAATTATTTCATTTGATCAGATTTTCATCTGATTCTTTCGAACAATAGTTATGTGATATGGGATCATACGCTGCAACCACATACTCAAATCATCAATTACATTCACAATGTTCAGTTTCGTTATGTAGGTCAGTTATTGTGTCTTTCAGTAGGACATGAGGAAGCATGACCTTCGAATCATATAGATAAAATCACTAAACATTCTGCGAATGATTCAAATTGAATTTCGTTAAAAAAATTCCATTGTTTGAAATCTTTTAACCTTCAATTGAATTAAAAATTTAAAAAGATTTTTAAATTTAATAAAAATTTACATAAGAGGCTCGTTTGTAGTTATTGAAAATTAAAACTGTGAAATGGGCATTAGAATAAATTTCATAAACTATCAGTTCCAATCCAAGGTCAAAAGGTCAAATTTGATTCAATTTGAGTTGTGTTTGAGATTCTGAGATTTATTTAAAGACAAAATTTAACCTAAATCCCCGTTAGTGAATTTCTAATAACTTTATAATGTATAGGGAAATACCAATTTGCAATGTATAAGAAAAAATGAAGAATTGTAACAGTTTGTTGAAATTTTTATAGAACCCAATAAAGATCTTAATGTTACACTTGTAAATCCTTTGTAAATTGACATTACGTTTCAAATTCACTCAAAATTTTTATTTAATATTGAAGGTTAGCAGGTCAATAAAGTTCTCTTAACTCTTTATATCTGCAACTTAACCCAGAATGCCAAGCAAGACTGTGCCAGTCATTGACAATATCCTCAGCGATGTATTGGACATGTCCATGCAGTCAGGGATCGAAACTCCCATACCCTTTGTGAAGCTTTGTCATCCAATAGTGTTAGAGGACTAATTTTGCTTCAAGATCTGACAGTAGTGAAGTATTTCGGCAGCGTGGCTCCTTTAAGTTTTGTCACCCAATATCGTTTTTATTTTTCTGTTGAATTATCTCGGATAATCCTGAAAATTTCTGGGATCCTTATCAATTCTCATATGGACACTTGCTGGTAGTGTTGCTAAGCCTTCTCACTTCAATTTGAATTTCATATTATCTTCACCTGTGTCTTCATACTTTTAAAATCTATACTATTCGGTCATGGAGACTATAGCGAAAACCTAAAAGTTTCAAGATGATTTCGTTACCAAATGCCATCGAAGGCGGAGGATATGTCGATGAGCAGGAGCATTAAATACGCAGGATAGTTTTCCTGTCTACTGAAAGGCTTATAATTAAGTCCACAAGACAACAGTTAACAGACTGGAGGAAAGGAAATCAACGTACGTGTCTGCTCAGTCAAACTCGTGTTAAAACACATTTAATTTGTCACTTTAAGTGGGAATTTGTTGTTAAATAGGATCTGCTTAATACGTTTTATGTTGTTCTGGTGATATTGAGGGTCAGAAGAAGAAAAGGTTCTTAGCAACATTGATTATTTGGTGATAATGGTGTTGAGAAAAGAAGTTGAGGAAACTGCCATATAACCTGAATAGGTTTAGTATACCAATCAGTGGATAGGTACCCCCTACCAATACCCATCGGAATTTCTGGTAATAAGTAGATCACACCCTTATCACCAAATAATCATTCTTACTAAGAACCTTATCCACCGATCCATTTCTCTTTGTGACCCTCAATATCACCAGACCAACACACAACGTATTAAGAAGATCTTTAATTTGTATGTCCTTCGTTATCTCCATCCCTCCTACGACTTCCTATGTTAAATATTATTTTTTATTAAATCTTTGGCTTTCCAAAGCTATATAATATGTCTGTATTACTACGAAATAAATATTTTTCCTCTTTTACTTATCAAATCTTTTCATAATTTATATTTATCCATACTTCATTAACAGTAAAAATTTGAGATGATTACTTTTTTAAATAAACAAAATTAAAGATACTTTAGAGGAAGGTTATTTAAAAATCCCCTATTAAGCCCTATTAACCTGTCATTCTATTTCAATGACAATAAAACCTATCTGATATTAAAGAACACCTAATTTTACACTGATATACAGAGTTATATTAATAAAT
>NW_027115682.1:651829-662089 GCF_000696795.3 Halyomorpha halys | reverse complement strand
ATATAATATATTAACAAAAAATAAAATAAAACTTTCTGGTTAAGATTGGTACTTATGGCTATCGGTATAACGACAGGCATTTAGGTCTTTCTCATTCACCTTATTTGTCATCGGGTTTTACTTTCCGCCGTAAGCCTCTACACTCCTCCCCTACTGTACCATTTTTTAATATCCCACTAAAGCCTGTTGAACAGATTCGCTACTTAGGACTCCATCTTGATAAGAGGCTTACTTAGAATCCCCATACTAGACTGAAACGACAAGAAACTGCTCGTATTCCGATTACTACAATACCTACTTTACAAACGCTCTAAATTTTCTTTTGACTAGAAACAACTCTTTACACTTTGATAATCAGACCTATTTGGACATACGGCATTGAGCTTTGGGTCTCCACCAAATCATCAAATTTCTCCTGTATCCAATCCTTACAATTCAAAAACCTCTATAAAAGCCTTGATGCTCCGCATTACATCACAAATAAATTCATCTATATAGACCTCAACATCCTATACGTTGCGGATTTGGCTCGAAATAGATATACCTCCTTACATTCCAAAATCCTTACCCACCCAAACCCATCAGTTTTTGATCTCTTATCCTTAAGAACCCCTGATAATCCTCCAAGGCATCTGAAAAGATGGAGAGATCTTCTAATTTAAAGCAAAGGTACCGCCTATAAGTGGCTCCTTCCTAAGATTATTATGTGTTCTTAAACATTTATCACATTTACTTATTGTATTTTTTTTTATATTATATTAGATTTCAATAAATTAAGAAAAATAAAAGGTAAATCCATCAGCAGGCTGTCGAGATCTAATTAACAGAAAGACAGACAAAACTGGTTAGTGTCGTTCTACGAGATATTTTTTTAATCAAAAGCTTGTGTATGGTAGAGCAGAAGTTGAGTAGGTAAATGTTAAAATATGAATTTGCTCTATAAAATCAGTAAAATTAATTGGTATACTGTATGGGTCTGCAAAGCCAATTTGTAAATTATAAAAATTGAGAATCAGTTAAGAATCTTTAGGTTCTAATTTTTGTAATAATATGCAATTTCAATATATTTTCACTAAGAGTGCTAACTTACTTTTGTCATAAATTAGATAGCCAAGTAGGGATTCTCCCGGCCTTGTCGTCATAGGGAAGGATAGATATAACAAGACAGCGGCGTGAAATTACTCATTGGAATTATGGCGTCCGTGGCTACGAAGTCTCTCCCAAAGCTGAGTGGTGCCGTCTTCGGCCAATTTTCGAGGAGGTGAGTTATTTTTACCACATATAAAAAAATTATTTTATTTTTTTATATTTTTTTTAAATTATAATTTCGGTCTCTAATATTCCGATGCTATAATTAAATTCGCGTGATCTGTCTGATTGACTAATTCTCTTTTAGCAATGTACAACAATTACAAATAAAAATTATCACATAGCGGTAAATTAACAACATAACAGCATTATTTCACCATTTATCTATTCATACTGTTGAAAGGTATGTTACATATTTAAATTGTTATATAGTACCCATACAGTTGAAAAATTGGCAATGTATAACAATTACAAATAAAAATGACGTCATAGTGGTAACTTAACAACATAACAGCATTATTTCACTATTTATGTATTCATAAATTTGTTGATTATGATGTGATCGATCTTGTGTTGTATATTTGATTTGAAAATAACATATTATTTTGTAAATTGTTCTTATTGATTTTTTGATATTTAACTCCATTGAACCCAATTCAAAAAGGTTTCAAATACTAGATCTGTTCTAACAACAGCTTCATATAATTATCCACTTCAAAATCAAGCAACGATATTTCAATATTGGACATTGATATTTTAAACATCGATGTTTTTTAGTTACATTCTTTGTTCCAACAACCATTTCTGACTGGACGGAACAGACCTTATGTTTCTGAAATAGATGTTAAAAAAACAAAAATGTATTTTTGGCAATGTACTGTAAACAACAATATTTTAAAACATCGATGTTTTTTGAAAAATGTATTGTAAGCAACGATATTTTAAAACATCGAAGTTTTTTGGGTAATGCATTGTGTGCAACGATATTTTAAAACATCGATGTTTTTTATAGTGGATGTTCCATTCTTTGATACAAAAAGCACTTCTGACTGGCCGGAACATGGTAGTCGTTGGAACAGACCTTATGTTTCTGAAATAGTAGTTCAAAAACATCGATTTTTATGGGTAATGTATTGTAAGCAACGATATTTTACTGTTCCGATGTATGAATAATGTTCAGTTCCGTAGAGTACTAATTTTTTTAAATATAATATTTATCATTATTAACGACTGGTCTACTTCAGTAAACCTAATTTTTATATATTTTTATTTTACAAGAAAGCAGTTGATCAAAAGGCACTGGTTGGACACTAAAACAGACCAATATTATGACGTTTTGAGACGTATTGTGATACCAGAGTGTAAAAATATTGCATCGGATGTACCAGGATACCCGGAAAGAATCGAAGAGGTATTCAATTTGATTTTAAAATTCATTTATGTTTATGGAAAATGTTAATACAATACATAATGTAAATATTTATTGAAAATGTTAGTAGTTGTGAATAATGAGTCATTATAAATTATAAATGTACGTGTTTAAACATTTAACAAGTGTGTTGAACAAATAGTAGTGAATAGAAATTTATGCAATCCAAATCAGACTACCCGTTTTCGAAATATTAATATAGTAAAGTACTTTTGTGCATGGGCAAATAATAGTTGTTGAATTTTGGCTGATGCCAGGCGTTTCCAAACCTTTACCTTTCAACCGTTATCAGACCCTTCTCATTCCCTCATATTATCAATGAATCATATACAGTAGGTTTATCCCCTTCCCAAACCCTGTTATGGTGATGTTGCCCAATGTATACAGTTTAGTTCATTTTATTTTATTTTTTTATTTCATCTGGAAATATTACACTCAAACATTCTTAGCGCAAGGCTCGGTGGGACGTCATTGATCAAGACAAACAAGGAAGAAAATTTGTGTAAACAACGTAAAATACAAGAAAATTTTACTTATAACTAGAGGAAGAATTTTTGTGCCGTAAAAAATCGAAAAATGTGCTGTAAAAAAACACAATGTTTAAAATCGTGCAGTAAAAATAAAATAAAACATCAAAATTCTGCAAAAATCAACATTATTGCTTAATATACAATATTTATACATGAAAGGCTTTTGTAACGTTGTTTGAGTAAGAAAATTCTCAACTAAAAATTAAGAATAAAACTGATATAAGAAATTTCCACTAACCACTACAAGGTCAGACAATATAATAAAGTGCTGGGAGGCAGGTGGAGAATCCATATTAAAAACAATAACAATGAATTATATAGTAAACTGAGACTAATTAATACAGTTCCAAGAATGTTTATTACTTACACTTATTTTTATTTACTTTTGTATCCGACCCTTCACGTGTTAAACAATGCTTTCACTAACCTCATATTTTTGTATTCTTAACAATAAATTTAATAAGGAAAAAATAATTAAATGAATAATTATTGTCATATATCCGTATATACACTAAGTATTCAGTTTTATGCTATTAGAATCAATATTATCTGACAGGCTAAAAACGGGAAAATATGCAATTTCATAAATTAATTAGAATCAAAATTATCTAAGTTAGGCTAAAAACTGCAAAATATGTAATTTCATATATTTAAAATCAATATCATATAAGATTCAAAAACGTTGAACCAATATTGAATTGATATGTACGAGTGTTATTACATTTATCGTAATCGGATAGTTAGTAATAGTTATTATGCAAAGCAGTAAAATATGCAATAATATGAAAATTCAGTCTCTACTTATGATTTTCATACAGTAAAACTAGGAATAGATTTATATTTTGATGATATTCGTTTTTATTATTTATTAACTATGCATATATATTTTTCAATAAATTAAATATACGTACTGATAAGAGCAATTCGAATTGTCAAAGACAAAAAATAAAATAAATAAATAAAATAAATCCTATAATAACTCTATATAAACACTATAGCTTATTTATATATTATATTTGAATATAAGTTTCATATTAAATTAATATTTTTATAAACTTAGAGTAATAAATGTTAACTGTTAGAGAGCATTTAAGAAAGAAAGGTATTTGGATCTAACTCAAACATTGTTATATAATACATGAGGTTGTAAAAAAATTGGCGGTCTGAATTTTTTTCTGAAATTAAGTTGTTAAAATACGCAACACACAATTAAGATAAGAAAATTATTTAGCGATAAATATAAATATTGTTTTTTTCCAAAAATTATTGAAATAGGATTAAAAACCTTAAATATCACCAACAATATTGCAGCTATTACAATCCCAAGAGAAATAACATGTTCTAAATTTAATTTAATTATATTTTACTTCTACAACTAATTAAGTTTAATTAAATAAATGAGGTATACAAAAAAATGACCGTTTTTCAACTAAGTATTTGTATTATTATTTCTTTGATATAAAATACAATTAATACTTAAAGTATAGTCCATTGTATTAACACTTAAAGTATCTACCGTCATTAGCCATCTGCTAGCCAATTACTCGATCTCACGCTGATACCATTCTTTGGGATGGCTGTCGTAAAATTATCAAACTTTGTTCCTCGAAGGAAATGTCCCATGGATCGAAACAACTACATGATGTATTTTCTCCTTACATGTGGGCCTAGTAGAAAGCCAGTAGAGATTGGCAATTGAATTTTAAAATAAATATAATGAAATGTATTTGAACTATTGTATTTTTAGTAAATATGTGTTTTATCTTAATATTTTAAAAAGGATAAAATTTTTAAAAGTGTAGAAAATAAATCACTCATTATTTAATAGTTTAATATAAGATATAAATTTTCTTACGGGAAATTCATTATTTCCACTTTATTTCAGTTGCTTACTTACACCAACCCAGCGTTCAGTGATGCTTGGAATTTTACGACAGAGCTGGTTTACAGGATTGTAGCCGATGAGAGCCATCAAACTGAAGAGAACATTAACAAGATGTACATTATAAGAGCCTCAATGGATTTGGTAAAGTTTAAATTCAAATACTAGTGGAATGCATTTTGATAAGTTAAATTGTTACTGTTAGGTTCACTTATTTATAATTGCCACAAGTTGGATGTCATGATTCCATATTAATTTACAGAATATTATTAAGTAGAATATTTATCAGTAATAATTTGATTTTTCAAAGGCATTTGACACAGTTAACCATAAGCCATCCTCCTCAATAAACTTCAAAACCTTTCCATGTCAAATAGTGGTTCCTCTCCTTCCTGTCCCATCGTTCCCAAACAGTTGTCATTCCGAACAAACCTCTTTCCTCTCCCCTTCTTCTGACACGAGGTGTTCCTCAGGGATGTTCATTTTCATCAACTCTTTTCTCCATTTATATCAACTTTCTTCCTGATTCCATTCACCACACACAATACCACCTATATGCAGACGATATCCAAATCTATCTGTCCTTCCATCCCTCCGAGATGCTTGAGACCATCCAAAAGATACAAGAAGATATTGACAGCATTAACGCATGGTCGTCTAACAATGATTTGAAGCTGAATTCTGTAAAAACGAAGGCCATTCTCATTGGTTCCAAGCGTCTCCTTTATTTCCTCCCTTACCGTCCTCTAATCTTCCTTAACAACCAACCGATACACTTCTATCCTACAATAAAGAACCTTGGTGTCACCTTTGACCAATACCTCTCCAATTTGACTTTGACCAATATGTGGTTATTCCAACATTTTCCAAATCACACGCAAATCCATAACTGTACTCAAACAATTCCGTAATTCCATTCCTCAGAACACCCGTCAGCTCCTAGTATCCTCTCTCGTCTTCCCCCACTTCGACTACGGATCCTTGGTGTATGGAGGGCTATCTGCAGGACTAGAGTTGAGACTGAAGAGACTCGTGAATTGCTTTGTTAGATTTATCTTTGGGTTCCCTAGGCGCTCTCAAGTCTCTCGCTGGTATACCGAGTTGAAGTCGCTCAATCCAACCTCCCGAAGGCAATACCTCCTTGGTGTTTTCCTATTCTAAGTTCTTAAACTTCTTCCTCACTCTTCGTTCATCTATTCACTCATTAAACATCAGATCCCAACCGATTGATTTATGTATGCCCTCTCATAGAACCGCCTTTTTTAGCAAATCCTTCGCCATACGTGCGGCCACCTTCTGGAATTCTCTTCCCATCTCTATTCGCCAGTCCTCATCCATTCTTTCCTTTAAACAACACCTATTCCTCCACTTATTGTATAACCAAATCTCAACATCATTGTAATAAAATAAATAGGCATATATTGATTAACATTATAAACAGCAGTAAAGCCAGTATAACAATGTAATATCATTCTACTATCCGAAAATTTGTAAATGGTTGCCAGATAAAAATCTTAATATATGAATCATGTATTTATTCTTAGGGGACATATGTCCCAGAATAAAATAAATTTTTCATTTATTCATTCAATAACAGTCATGGAATTATTAATGAAACTAAGAGCATCAACCTTAGTATAATTTTTATGTTTTTCTTCTCCTTACCTCCGAGCTATATTGGTTTCGTCAGCAGAAACACTATTGTACACAGAGTTATACACGTGCCAATATTCCATTATTAATCCTTTTGAACTTATGTCACCTCTTCAGTGTTGTCCTATTCGTCGAGCGGCCTTTTTGGCATCCTCTTCCTCTTCTTCGTGTGACTAATTGGTTAAAATGGGCTGGCCCCATCGCCTCGTTCTATTCACAAAAAACTTTGATTCCTAAGGCTACTTAAGTTACTTTTAAATGCCAATACAGGGAGCACAAGAGATGGGCAATACGCTCCTGAACTGATTCGTCTACCTAACACTCATTGTAAAAAGAGCAATTGTTAAGCAATTATCTGATAATAAAACAGTAGCTCATTGAAGGGGAGATTGAATTAATCAACTGATTAATTTCCTGAGCTGAGATCATGTAACCTCAATACCTGTTGCATTATTCTAGAGAGAAGTGGAGAGCTCTAGAATAATGCAACATCAAACCTTCTCCTAGCATTATGTTATCTCAATCCTCATCAGACCGATGATACATGGAAATCAATTAGATCATTTCAGTATGTTCTAGGCAAATTAAAAACATCTTATACTTAAATATATTAACATAACTTTGGTAAAAAATGTAATAATTTATCTCTGAAGTCGATCGGATTTATTCGACATGGTTTTCACTATGTAAAATGGATCACATAATATATGAATTGTTGGTAATTAATTAACCAATTCACAATACTCAATAATAAAATTAGTCCAATTTATATTAGAAAATTATTTATGTTCTAGTTGTTCACGATGTCAGCAGTACTTGATGATATCTCAGATAAGTCTGATTCGAGGAGAGGTAAAAAAAGTTGGCATATCATATGTCAAGGAGGCGAAGGTGCTGCATTATTTGACGGAGCTCAAATAGGTCTGTTCCCTCTTTACCTTTTAAAAAAATTCTTTAGAAATGATCCTGGCTACATACCACTCATGGAAACTGCTTTGATGGTAAGCATTTCGCAAATTTTTTTTTTTTAATTTCGGAATTTTTTATTATCTTCATATATAACATCTAATTATTTTATCCGATTTCTGGTATAAGCTTGAGGTTAGGATATATTTTTTATTTCGCTTATTTTATTTCTATTTGGATGCGCTAAAGCAATGAAGGCGATCCTCCGACCACTGATATCATGACTTGCCTTATTCTCTTTTACATCAGGACTTCTATTCTTCCAATGCCTTTATTTGGGGTTTCTCTCTTGAGGTCCTAGCCATTTTCCTGTACAAGAGAAATTTTAACTGGTTAGCCAAACTTCCTATATCAATTAAGTGCAAATTAGCAGTAAGTCCATAAGTGGGAATTCATCTCAAATTTAATTCGATGAACTCCCATCTAAGATAGTTTTAAGTAAACCCATAAATATCCTGAAAACATGGAAAAATCTCCATGCACTTGTCCATATATATCCCATCTTATCTTACACTGGTTTCATTTTTGAAAGGATTTCGTTATTTGGGTTGTCAATTTACGTTCTAATTAATCTTATTATTATTAAACGATGTCCTTAACTACCTGTTACATACATATATTTTACTTATCCTTATTTGGAGATTTCGCATTAAATTTAGATTTTATAACTTTACTAAGTGACCGGCAATAACCGACAATGCTCTGATTCTAGCTTCTTTACCATATATAGTTTTGTTGTTCAATGAAACTTTACCGTGGTACTTAAATTTTTTTGGCACTTACCAATCTATTATCCTCTTGAAAGCTATTCATTTATTATATATATGTATATAACTGACCGTATAATTTCAAATACGAAGAAGATGATCAGGTTTGCGGTCAAAAAGAACCAAATTATTTTTAAAAAAAGTTCCCCAAGCTATCAACATGAACAGGCGACTGGCCCTGATTTTTTCTTTACTAATATATTATCCTTTTTTGACCTTTATTTAATCTCTACTTACTTCTTCATTATCCGTATTTTAAAGTGTTAAATTTTTTTATTCATATCTACTTTTTTGTTTTTGGTTTTATTGCGTCTCCTGTACATTTTTAACCTTATAGTTTACGTTACTTTTTTATTCTTATCATAGCTTATTTTATATTGAAAATATTTTATTTCTTCTTTTCTTTTATTTGTATATAATTTTCTTCTCACTTATTTTTACATAATTTTAACCCTACCCTAATCTATCTTTTCCTATCTTATTATCTTACGATTTAAAAATGCTCTTAGTTGTTTTTGTATCTTTTTAGCCCTGATGTAGTTTTACAAAGTGAGGCGAAACGTTGGAAAATAAATCGTTTTTAACTATTTCTGTTCTTTTTGACCGCAACCCGGACCATCTTCACATCAGTCATTTATTGTTTGTTTATTTTATTTATTTGAGGAGGTTTTGTATTTTCATACTATATTTGCTCTTTCTCAGCTTATCTGAGGCATGCACTATATCAGAAATTATCTCTGTTTAACCTTTTTTTTTTTGGGTGGGAAATTACAAGGACATCTCTCTGGGCCTTGAAGCCTCTCAAAGGCTCCGCGGGTTCCAAAGTCATTCCTATCAGCGTGATTAGTTTTTGAAGCAATGGAAAATCCTTTGAATTTTGTTCAGTTCCTTCACGCTGTTACCTAAATACACAAAACAATTTAATTTCTTCACCATGTTTTGTCTCTAATATAAATAAAATATTTATTTTAAATATAATTTTTTTCAATTTCTTGAGACTGGTATTTATTTATTAAATAAATCAAATGGTATCATTTTTTAGTCTAAACACTCTTTATTATATTAATGGTCCAACGTTTCGGCAAAATCGGCCATCCTCAAGCACAATCTTCAAATATAAATTTTCACCTCACATCAAAAATTTAAAAATGTTTTGCAGGCTATTCTGCCCAGGCCCAAACTCAGTTCGTTTATATGATAGTAATAGTGTTCATTAATAAAAAATTAAAAGTTTTACAAATTATTGAAGTTTTGAAAAAAATAGGGTGATTTTGACTTATAATTAATGACCTGGGCAGAATATCCTGCAAAACGTTTTTAAATTTTTGATGTGAGGTGAGAATTTATATTTGAATATTGTCCTTGAGGATGGCCGATTAGGCCGAATTTATTTAATAAATAAAATATTTATTTTATTGCAAAAAATTCTTCAGACAGTTTATATTGTTAATTGATCAGTTGGTATCGTTCAGGCCTACATAAAAGTGGCAATTGGACAGACAATAGATGTTCTGGGACAGTCCAACAAAACACCAGTCATGGCTGAATATAAGCGTATTAATTATTACAAAGCAGGACAATTTGTTGCGGCTGGTCCGGCCTTGGCAGCTATCCATGTAAGTAACTTTTATTATATTTTTATTATTTTATAATTTTCATATTGTCACATTTGTTATTAAACTACCTTTAAAAAAGTTATTTTAACCCCTTGATATACGGAATTAGTCTATTTGATGAATTTTAAATATATTTATACTCATAATATATCATGATATATTAAATATATATCAAATATATTATATACTCACTATTTGCCAACAATAAACAGGATAGGACTGACCCCAAATTTATCCGAAACTCTCGCAGATGAGGAAGCTAAAATTACACGAGTATTTGAATTTTTAAAAGCACATCGCCTTCTTTATAAATTATAACTCCTCTTCG
>NW_027115682.1:635802-651779 GCF_000696795.3 Halyomorpha halys | reverse complement strand
TAAATTATTTTTCAATTTTTTTTTATTTTTCTATTTTTTATTTATTTTATTATTTTTTTTTTACTTTTATCATCCCATAGGCGTTGATGACCAGAGGGTTTTACGCCTTTAAGCAACAATCAACAACAACAACAACAACAAATATATTTATTTGGGCAAGATATATATATTTTGAAATTCGTTATATGGACCTCAACAAAAATTTGAAATAATAATATAAAAAATAAAATAAAACTATCTTCACTCCATCCTAATAAGGATCCCCTAAATGATAAGCATTCAAATAATCCTTATATTTATGACGATGTATCAAAATGAAAGAAAATAATGAGTGTATACATATACAAATTCATTTCAATACACCGTCATGGATTATTTAGGTATTTGAGAGGATTGGAGGTAATTTTTTTTGTTACCGTAAAGTGGTGTGACAGTTATTCATGTTTTTATTCCAAACCTCGAGTGTGATTTTGACCAAATAACCTCCTTGCACAACTGTTTGTATCGGTACATACAAATTACTGCACTTTTGACCCTTTATGAGTAGCGGTACAGATTTAATTTAATTTTAAACATAATATATGTTGCACTATTACAATGATAATTTTTCTTTCATTCGTGAACTATCAAGGCTTCACTTTCGTGACTGAAAAAAGAATTGTGACTTTGGTACACTTTTTTTTTTATCATGGATTCCAACGATTTAAACGTTGTACTTTTGACACCCATTCTGTTCACTGGTTCACCCAAACTTAGAGGTTCTTGAAAGTTTCAGGAAGTATAAAAAATAATTCTAATTTTTATTTTAATAATTTAGCCTAATTGAAGAAAATTTAGCTAATTTGATTTATCGGTTTAAAAAGTTTCAATACCTATCGCAGATCGAATTTTCTGGACCATTATAGAAAACAATAATAGAGTACATAAAATAAATTTATTGGTAGTATAGTACACAGCTGGTGTACCAAACCTACCCCTACCTTCCTGAGAACGCACATGTTTTGATATTTAATTAATGTAAAATCATGGAATAATATTATTAATAACGAAAAATTACTCACATGAACACTCCACAACCCACGAGGACTCGGCAACAGAAGTTTGGAAGATTATGTCAAATATTGTGTTATTATGAAGTTTCAAAAAAAAATTTCACACGATCAAGGAAAGGAAATGAGAATACGACTTTTGGTACTGCTAAGGCATCCTTTAAGCGAACTCATGAAAACCACTGGAACGTTTTAAAATTTAAAAAACAACGTGGTCCTATGTAGGCACCCCAACTATATCATAGACACTTCATTTTACGGTCTTTATTTTTAAAATGTTTGATAGTATCCATAATTGATATTATTAAATTATTTTTTCTTAAAAGAAGATTTTAGATTACTGATTTAATATATTAATTGTTTGATAGTAGTTTACATTAGTATTAACACAAACTTTAATGACCAGATTTTACTCTCAACTTTTTATTTTAAATATTCTAACGTTTCGGCCCTTAGGCTATTTTCAAGGAGACAACCTAAAAAAAATGTTTTCACATTATTACTATATAACTTCCTCACTGAATCCTAATAATTTTGAACTTATCTTAATCATTTAATTTTTATAATTCAATCTTTTTTCTATTTTTGTATCGATTGAAACTGTTATGATATTAATTTAATATTAATTAATTTATTTTTTTAACATATATGACAAAGGCAATTAGCCTGCAAAAAAGACATTTTAATGAATTATAGAAATTCAACCATTAAGGTATGTTAAAAATATTAGTATTGCTTGTGGAGATAATATAGTAATAATGTGAAAGAAATTTTTATAGGTTGTCTCCTTAAAAATGACGGGGTACCTACCAAGTACCCTTGGGCCATTTTCAAGGAGACAACCAATTAAAAGTGTTTTCACATTGTTATTATATAACCATTATACTAATATTTTTGAACATATCTTAATCATTGAATTGTCATTATTCATTAAAATGCGTTATTTGCAGGCTAATTGCCCATACCATATATCTTCAAAAACAAAAATAAATATTAAATTAATATCATAACAGTTTTAATCATAAATAAAAGCTATTGAATTATGACAATTCAATGATTAAGGTGTGTTTAAAAATATTAGGATTATGTGAGGAAGTAATTAAGTAATAATATGAAAACAATTTTTATAGGTTGTCTCCTTTAAAACGTTGGAAGTTTTAAAACTAAAATGTAGAGAGTAAAATTTAGATAGTTCAAGTTTGGGAAGATTTCAGTACTAATATTTACAATTATTTTATTTAATTCATTAAAGTTTTAAAATGTTTAAATAAACGATATATATTTGTAAGTACATAGACATACAACTATAATTTATATGCATGTAAATATCATTTATATACAAACACAAGTAAGGTACACACTGTTCTGTAAGGATTTTTCATTGGCCTTCTTATGTTTTCAGGCTGGAATATTATCTGAAGATTTGATTGAAAAAACTGTGGAGATATTTACCATAGCTGGTCGAATGATACAGACATGGGTAAGTTGTATTTATTTTTTTACACATTTAGATAAATTTATATAGTAAGCTTACCTCAACAGGATTGTTAGAGATGATACTATATCGGTTGGAAATATGGAGGCAGATGTAGAAATGAATGTCGTAAGGTGAAATGCTTCCCACTTAGTCTATCAGTTTGTTTAAATATATAATTGACTTCTGTCAAAATCTATCAGTACTTCTAATTTTAATATTTGTATCTGTCCAACTACCATTTTATTTTGGTATTAATTTAGACCATTCCTAAAAAATGTTTGTATTTGTTACTTCAAAGTGCAGTTATTATCTTGATCGGTTTTTAATCGTCATAATCATGTTTTTCTGAGTCCGCATTTTATCAATATGGAGGTCAATTAGTGATTTGTGCTATTATGACTAAATAATCTAACATAATACTTAATATATTTTTCTTATAATAAATATATAACTGCGAATTCTACTTGTGAAAATATAGTGTATCGTGGAATTAATAACAGTTCGCATTTCTGTCTTTAATAATAACTTTTACATCTCGGATTTCAAAAATTTGAATATTTTAATTTTTCTTTAAGTAAACATACAAACACACTCACACAGGAGAAAGAGCAAGCCAGGATACTTTGACGGAATTCAGTTCCAAAAAACTTAGTCACTTTGGTGATATATATACATATATAGAGAAAAAAGTAGATAATGGATTTTAAGAGCATCTAAATGGATAAATTGTTCCTATCGATTCTTTATTCTGAATAATGAGATAATAATAACCATTATATGACTGCAATGTTTCAGGACGACTTCAATGATTATTACAGCTCCTCAGACCAAAATGGTAAGCCATCATGTGATCTCATCAACGGTGGAACGACTTGGGTCAGCGCCAAAGCAATGGAGACATTCACTCCCTCCCAGGCTGCAGAATTTATGGTAATTGAAATTTGCAGTTTTTGGTTAATATTTTAGTAAAATTCTAAAGTAAATTACTAATAATTATCGCTGGTAATTGCAAGCCGATGAATGAGGATTCATATTTGTGCCCGATCAATCATTTTTTTTTTCAAGCGTTTTCAGATTTACTCATTTTACCTTTTTGAAATGTTTTTTAATTTTTTTTTTTTAAAAAGATTGAAAATTCCAGACTGAAAAAAAATTTATAAATATATTTATCTAAATAGAATATTTCCTTCTTTCGAGTCAAAAAAAATACAAAATATCATATATAAATATCGCAGCATCATTAATGCGTATTTATTTTTTGTATTTATTTATTGCAATTTACAACTGTATTTACATAAAAATACATTAAGTAAATTTGATGTGAGTGATACAGGCATGTAGAGAAACTACCCTTGGTAGCACTCTAATATATATATATATATATTGTAAATTAAATTTCTTAGTACTCCTGACTGAAAGATATTTTGTATTAATATCGACAATAAAAAACAAATTTGAATTTCAGGAGTGTTACGGCTCCGCTGACCCGAACAAGAACAGGAGGGTAATAGAGTTATATGACGAGATCGACATGCCCAATTTATACACCGAGTATATGCTCGAAAATTATAATTACTGTCAAACTCTGATCAAAAGGCTGCCTCATGAGAGGTTGCGTGAAGCATGTTCCAGTTATTTGGAGTGGCTCGTGATTCGAGAAGAGTGATTTGTAGAGTCAGAACTTGAAGTTGCTACAGCTTGAACATATCAATACATATAAAACAAATATTTTATAAGTTAAATTAAAGAATTAGTTATTTATTGTAATCTGTGTTTTTTTTCCCTTTCTATTGATATGAACAAAAAAAATTACTTAATCTTAGAAGATCTTTGACTGTCACATGTACTCAGAACTTACAAAATAACAACAATCATAACAGAAAGTGATTCAAACTGAACAGAACTTTGGGTTTCAGCAAAACTATACACATTTATAAAATCCAAACTACTGAGCCAAAAATACTCCGAACAACGAACAAGCAAATTCAAATTCAAATTACACTATTCCCTTGGATTAACACTAACAATTCGTTTAACGATAAATAAACTTTATATAGTTTATTTATTAATTTCACTCTATTTAATTTTTCAATGCTGCAGCAAATCATATAAATTGATTTTTTTTCTTGAAACCAGTGTGAAAATAACATCTTCAGATTCACCTGATACACTCCTGATAATATAACAAATATATTTAACTAAAAACATCTTGTAATTGGTTCCGTATATTGCTTAGATTAATTTGGTAGAATGAAGAATCCAGTACGCCGAAATCTACCCTTTTCATTGTCCTAAAGTCTTATAATCGAAAAAAAAAATTCCTCAGTTCTTTTTTTTTTTTAAATTGAGCTTATGAAGATATCATGTGACCTTATAGACTAGGTATTTAGGGATTTAATTAAGATAGGTTTGAGGTTAAGTTTTATATTTTCTATTTTTATGTATTTGAGGATGCTGAACACGAATTTATGGGCTGCTAAGTCAAATTTTTTTTCGAAAATGTATCACAAAAATGACTCTTTTTTCTAACTTGAAGAAATATGTATTTTTAACTAAATATCAACCTACTACAAAATAAACCAATGTAAATTTCCTACGTTTTTGTACTTAAAATTGTTTTCGTTCTCGGGATCCTAAACCGGCATTCAACGCTAGGTTTGCTAAAATGCTACAAGTCACATGTGAATTTTTCTCTCACACTTCAATAATTATTGATACTGAGTACACTGTATTAAATCATCATAAAATATTATTGGTAATTAGATAATTATATAATATACACACAATTATTAATTTTCAGTAGTAAAAATATTCATTTTAGCCGTTTATTAAAAATATTTTAATTTAGGTATATATCTAAAACACATTTTTAGTTACAATACTTTTTATTCACGTTTTCTCATTTCATTTAAACACTTTATAGACTAATTTTCATTTGTAAATAACAATTAGAGTACAAAATAGGAAAAAAAAAGTCTTTGGGTGTGAATGGCTGACTTGGCACATATATGCTGAATATGTATAGTGCAATTAATACAAATTATTTTCATTTTCTTTTTGAGTTATCATGACTTAAATGCGAAGAATTCCTCATAGATAAACTATGATAATTACCAACACTAAAAAAATGACTTGCACTGCGTGGATGAAAGTAAAGCTTACTATTTTATAGTAACAATAAACTTTTTTATTTTTTTCTCCCATCACATGGAAAAAAATTCATTTTTTTTTTTTGTAACTGAACCTATATTAAAGTATAAAAAGAGTGAATTCCTTACATTTTTTTTAATCGATAATTTTTTTTTTTGTCCTGGGTACCGTCAACCCGGCTAATAGTGTGAATTTTTCTGAATGTTTTCTGCTATGTTAAATCAGCATATGGTTAGTTATTGGATTATAATGTAATATACATATAATTATTACATTTGGGTAAATAACAATATTTATTTTACTAAAAATAGTTTAATTTAGGTATGCTATAACAACAATTCATTTTTGGAGCTATTTACTAAAACGTCATAATTTTTTTTTCTTTTATTGAAACATTTTATAATCTAACTTTTATTTTAAAATAACAGTATAAAAAAAAATCGTTATATTCTGAACAAGCCTCTGGTTGTGAGTGGCAGACTTGGCACGTAAATGTTGAAAGCATATATATTTAATGCATTAAGTAAAAATTGTCTCGTTTTCTTGTTGCTCCGTTTCAGCCTATATGCGCAGTATCCTTTATGGATAAATTATGATAATGAAATTTACAACAATAAAAAAATGACTTGCAGGGTTAGTCCGCATGATAAGAGAAAATCTTACTACTAAACAAACAGAAATGCAATCCTTCAGTGTACACTAGAGGAGTTTTCAAAGGAAAAATAGAAGTGCTCTCGGGAATAACAATGAAAAGGAGTATGTAAGAATTATAAAAATTAAATATTGTGAAAGAAAATCTCATATACGAACAATGGCAGGCCTAAGAATCATCTGTTAATCCTAAATGGTCAAATAAGGACCAGAAAGAAAGATTTTTTTATTTATGCTTTTTTAGCATGCTAATGAAAAATTTCAACTTTCTAACCTCGATTTTTCTTCGGAAGAGTAAAAAAAAAAAGTTTTTTCTTTTTTGATAACTTGAAAATTATAAATAATTTCAATAACATGTTATATTTATTTCATTTTAAGTAAAAAAATGAGTAAAATAGGACGCTTCTATTGTACTCTTGTTAAATTTAATATCCATTCTTCGGAAAGCAATTAGATTTCTTGCCTCAAAGAGTGTTCTCTATAGTAATAATATGTTCCTATTTATTCTGGGACACGTCCCATAAAATAATATTACGGGAATGGTAGATTGGGCTTAGACTAAAAGAAAAAAATAAGAAAAGAATTAATACCCTATAAAAAATCATAAGTGAAATTCTGATGTTAGTAAATTTAAAAAAAAATTATTTAAGAGAGTAAAACTAACTAAAAGTATAAACACTTTATATGAGTTAATATAGAATTTTTAAGAATTCTGATTGTAAATAAGGAAAACCATTTTAAATTATATGGAATAGGTGGTATTTGAAATCTGGAAAAGTAATGGAGCGACAGATGAATTTATGAATGGAATTCCATAGTGATAATCAGATAAGGAATGATCAATCATAAAGATGGTTTGGTTGGCCGTAGTTTATAATCTAAACACCCAAAACGGATATTATGGGAATGAATAGAGTATTTGAATTTAAAGGGTAGGTTGAGTAAGATATTTAATGTTGATATATCGACTTAATTCAAAAATACATAATATAGTACTGGTAAAATGTTTTATTTTCATATAAAACAGAGTGTTAGTAGCGACATAGTAATCCTAGTATCCTTTGAAGCATCAGCTCCTCAACTCCTTTCTCCGATAAAAGGAGTTGAGGTCTCAGTAAGACGACCTGAAGTAGCGATGATTCATACAATAAAATTTCACATTAATCGAAATTGGATAAATTAATGATATGCGCATTGCATGCTGCATCAACTCATATTTTTTACCGACTACGACGCAAATGTTTCAGATGACAGAAGAAGTGATTCAATAGCTTAAAAGTAAATTAGCATTTCAAATAATTTAAATGCATAGCATATATTATGAAACACGAAGATTTTTTTTTAAAACAAATATATCGAAAGTGCGTTGTATTTGCCATCTTACAAACAGAAAGAGCTTGGGTATAGTATGAAGGCAACAGAAAACATTGCTCAGGCTTCAGTAAATATTTTTATACATAATTTAAATTTTACACATGATTTTAATTAGTTGTAAATCACTGTACATTAGTTAATGTAGCCTTGAGTAATGTAGCCAGCTGAGAAACACCATTCATTATCCTAAAGTCCCAATATCTCTAAAATAAACCTTATGTCTTTTTACATTAAATTGAATTTCTGAAATATATGCGCTTTAAAATATATATGATTACTTTGAAAATAATATATATATATATATATATATTGTTTCTTATATATATTTCGCTCTGAGGATATATATATATAATATTTGCGCTTTCATGTTTTTTAGAATAGAGCACACGAATTCATAATTTGTCACTTCAGTTTTTTAAAAATAAATATTAATAAAAATTAATCTTTTATACGTGTTTCTCCCATGACATGAAAAAAAATCAGTTATATATATAAAACCTATATTAAATTTAAAAACGAGTAAATTCCTTACAAAATTCTCTCAGTAATTTTTTTTCGTTCTGGGTACCGTCAACCCGACAATAGTGTAAATTATTTTCTCTCACACCATTTTCTATTTCTGCTGTGTTAAATCAGCATATCGTTAGTAATTGTATTATAATATAATATTCATATAATTATTATATTTGGGTGAATAAAAATATTTATTTTAGTAAAAATAGTTTTATTTTGGTATGTTAAAAGAACAACTAATTTTTTGACAAAATTTATCAAAACGTCCAAATTTTTATCTTTAATCTTCAATTGAAACCTTTTATAGTCTAATTTTATATAGTGTAATTAATAAAAGTTTATTTTTCACTTTCTAATTGCTCCATCTCGGCCAACAAGCGAAAATTCCTTCGTAGATGAACTATGATAATTTACAACAATAAAAAAAATAATGACTTGCACAGCGTGATGAGAGAAAATCTAACTATTAAGCTTTTTTACGTTTTTCTACCATAACAGAAGATAATTCATTTTCTTTTTTTTTAACAGATCTATGAAAAAGTAAAGAAAGAGTAAATTCCTTATATTTATTAACTTAATAATTTTTTCTCCTGGGTACCGTCAACCCGGCAATAGTTGTGCGAATTTTTTTTTCACACTAATTATTACATTTGGGTGAATAAATATATTTATTTTATTAAAAATAGTTTAATTTAGGTATGTTTTAACAATAATTCATTTTTGGAACTATTTATTAAAACGTCTTCAATTTTTTCATGACAGTATTTTTTATTTATATTTTTTTCTTTCATTGAAAAATTTTATAGTCTAGTTTTATTTAAAACAACAGTGGGATAATATTCTGAACAAGTCTCTGGTTGCAAATGACAGACTTGGCGCGTAAATGTTGAAGGCAAATATATTCAATGTAATTAGTTCAAATTTTTTTGTTGCTCCGATAGATAAATTATTATTATAAAGTTTACAACAATAAAAAACAAAAATATGTATGGTTAGTACCATGAAAGGAAGAAAATCATACTACAATTAATAAGACAGTACTCCATATAACAATAACAAATCCTTTATGTATTCTGGGATACATCTCTTACAATAATATTACTAATGGTCTTTAGAACCATAGAGTAAAATAAAAAAAATGGTGCAGGGTTGCGCATCTCACAACTCTCAATTATGAGTCTTTATAATATAAATTATGATTATGAAATTTACAATAATAAAAATAAAACTTGCATGGTGGAAAAAAATCTTACTACGATTACTCAGACAGTGCGCTATATAATAACAACTAATTCTTAATTTAACCAGGGACGGGTTTTCCAAATAAGCCTTTCAGATGACTAACTGTTTAATCGTAATATTCCCTTACTTGGAGATGTCAGAATTATTAATTTTTATCACTATTGCTGGTAACAGAGTGTCGTGGGCTGTATTTTAATGAAATGGTATAAATTAAGTGTTGGACGAACAAAAGCCTCTAATACGGATAACTTATAATAAAAAAAAAATGATTGAATATACAGGTTTAGGCCGGAAGGGAGGGGAGTACAATATTATTTAGTAGGGTTAGTTAAAATAGACAATTGATAATGAATGAGTGATAAAGTCTCTCTTGTTCCATCTAGACCGGTTGTAAGATAGTCACTCATGTTTTTGTTAATCTCAATACAAAGAGAAGTAAAGTTCGCCCTAGCTTACATTATCTTGCTTTAAAAAAACTTGGATCACTTTGGTACAATACTAGTTCATTGCTTTGCCAACAGATGGCAGGAGCTTGGTGTACTGAATTAGGTGCTTGAGTCACTGGTTTTATATATTATAATTGTCAATGATCTTTAAGTAAACAACCCACCTGGATTAAGCTTGGCTAATTTATTTTTATAAATTTGTTTTATAAAAATAAATTAACGTGTTTCTCTTAAAACAAAAAAAAACGGGAACGGGTTAATATATACAAAGAAGGTATTTGTTGTATTCTTTTAAGTATCCAAATTTTCTATGGGTTTCTTTAATCTTTTGCGCAAGGTTTTTATTAAGTTTTTATTAGATTTAAGTTTGTTAATTCAGAAATAATGTGTGCCCCAACACATTATACACTTTTATAAATACTGACAACAAAAATAATACACTCCAAAGGACTCCTTAGAATGTCGATGTTCTACAGTAAAAGGAGAAAGTTCATTGTTTATAAATACGCCATTAAAATTTTGTAGGGGTTTTGGGGGAAAAAATAATCTTTTATCTATAAATGTTAACTATTTTTTTTCTCTTCTTTGCTTAATCAACATGAGGAGGCCCCTCACTTCCTGATATTTTCTAATCGAAAAAAATGGGTTTATGGGAGGGGGAGGGGAGAGGAAGGTTTATATTTAAGCGGATAATATTTCAGCTTGAAAAATTATAGCACTTTTCTTTCACTTTTTAAAATGTTCTTTTACCTTAAGGCAGCACAACTTGCTAAAATTTACATTTCAGTTGCTGGAATCTTTTGAACTCTGCTCTACCCCTCACACGTGGGGGATAGAGTGGGCTCAGGGATCCACAGGTCGATTGTGTAAATATTGCATATAAGAGTGTAAATGAGACTAGAGATTATAATATTTTTATTATTATTTATTTATTTTTTGATACACATAGTTTGATAATGTTCATTTTTTTTATCCTTCTGTTTGTATATATTTTAAGAGAGATTTTTTTTTCATTCATTTATTTATTTTATTCTTATTTTATTTTAGTATGAATGTGATCTTTCATCACCATTACCCATTGCTCACAACTGTGTGGCAGATTGTAATATCTATCAATAAATAAAAAGTATTAAAAAAAAAAAAAAATCAGATATATCTTATATCCTTATTAATGTAGTCTGACAGGGTTTAAATGCCAATTTTTCAAATGGCTTCCTCTACAGTATTTTTAATTTTAATTGTGCGAAATGTTTAACCATCTCACTTACTTCCTCCCCCTCTCCTCCCCCCCCCCCAAAAAAAAGTAGTAATATAAGCACATTTTATATACCGTTTATAATATTATACCGTTAGAAATGCAATGATTTAGAAAAAAAATTTACAACGAGTATGCCTATTAACTGGCGGGCGCAAGCACAGGGCGTTTTTCCGTTTCGCCAATCTGCTAAAATTTTTAAATTGGGATTAAGTAGTAAGTTTTGTTATTTCACTTAACCCATACATGAGTAGTTAACAGAATGACCAATTCCATAAAATCATTTCCACACCCTTAGAAGCGCCCTCCAAGAGCGGTGGCAGTGGCATGCAACAGGTTGGCTACTGGATATGACTATCAACGGCACCTTCTGAAGAGGATGGCGGACAAGAGTGGCGTGAATAAAGCTGAAGTAACCGAGCTGTACGAAATAAAGTGGCAGAAATTCCTCCTTTGGCAGAGGAAAAAATAAAATCATTCTTAGTATTTTGGTATTAATTCTATATTTATTTTTATATAATGATTCAGGATCTTGTCTGTTCTTATATGGTCTGCTTGTTAATTCGGAATCAACGATTTGTACTATGTACCCTCATATTATAATTTGTGTATAACTCATCATTTCTACAAACAAAAAAAAGCTTTATAATTTTATGTCATGACCTACTATTGTTCAAACATTCGTAACTTTAGGGTCTGAAGCGTCATCAGCTGTTTCTCGAATAACGAACCATTCCAAATAGCTGGAACATGCCTCACGCAATTTCTCATGAGGCAATGTTTTTATCAGAGTTTGACAGTGGTTATACTTTTCAAGCACATTCTCAGTGTACAACCTCGGCATGTCGATCTCGTTATAGAGTTCTTTTACTCTCTTGATCTTGTCTGCGTCAGCTGAGCCATAGCACTCCTGAAATATGTCATGTATTCAATATGGTTTGGAAAAATTTACAAACATTAAGTAAAAAAAAAAAAAAGACTAAACATCGTTGTTGAAAGGCAATGGTTAAGTACAGAAAAATGGGCCATTTGTTTTGGATATGTTACGGTTTGGGACAATTTACAATAATAAGATGTAAAAAGATCATGATTGAACGTTGTTGATAAAGGAGCATCGTTGAGAAAATCTGTATCAGAAAGAAAAGAAAATTCACCCATAATTAATAAGAAATAAAAAATCTTCTAAAATGACATCGGTGAATAATAGAAAAAAAGGTGCATTTCTATTCCAAAATTCGTCCAAAGCTACTGATATTAGTATATAGTCAAATAAGTCTGTCAGGTACTTTGTTTTATTTCTTTTTCTTAAATGAATGCGTTTTTAAAATGATTTATCCATTAGACATTAATTAGTAATTATAATATTTTACTATTATTCTTGACCTTAAAAATATTGGGGCGCTTGATTCATTAATGTTTATTAATTGTTTTATTCTTTTCTACGCTCGTCCAAAAGTATTTTATCGACTGAGTTATTGGCCAATATATTACAGAACCCTCCCAGAATGCATACGGAGGAGTTGGTAGCAACTACGGTCAGTAATTGATTTTTCGCCATTTCTAAAGGATAAATGTACAATTACTTAACTTCAAATTCATTGAGAAAAATATTACCTCACATCTCTCTAAATTTAAAAATAATCGGAAGAGTCGTTTTTGAAATATAGGGATCAAATCTTATGAAATCGACTAACTAACTAGATATTAACCCGTTCAATTCCTGAAAATTTCATAAAAATTGGATTAACATTTCAATAAACTATCTTTAAACACAGATTTTACAACAGACAGACATAGAACCAAATTTGTTCCTAGAATTACTCCTTTCATCCTGGACTTGTATGCTAGTAATCACAAATGATGTACACTTTACCAACAAAAATATTTACTAATATACTTCAGAATTTTAATAAGTATAAGTAGTTAACCTAAAGTATGTAATTTAATCACCATAAATTCTGCCGCTTGGGAGGCTGTGAATGTTTCCATAGCTTTGGCGCTAACCCAAGACGTTGTACCGTTGATGAGATCACAAGGCGGTTTGCCTGTTTGTTCCGAGGAGGAGTAATAATCATTGAAGTCGTCCTGAAACATTGCAATCGCACAATAATTGTTATGACACCAAAGTCTGCAAACTTTAGAAAATACAATGAACAATGAGCTCTGAACACAAACATTGGAAGAATTATAATAATCGGTGCAGATCATGAAAAATTTAGTAGGGCAGATCACTATAGACCACTACTACTCGATGTCCATCGTAGTACTGATTCAGTAAGTCTTTTGTGAAATTTGACCTACAGAGATTTTCGAGAGTTAAATAATCAACCTTTTAAAAAAAAATTATTAGCGTTTCTCAATGAAGGAAAAAAGTATACTTTTATTTTATAACATGGGGGTAATTAAAGTCTTTGGAACCATTGTATATTTGTAGTAAATGAATTGAATTAAGAAAAATTAATTAGCAAATATATACAAAAACACTATGTTATTTAATGATTTGGTACTTCTTTGATTTTTTAGTACCACGTAGTCAATCAAGTCAATTAATTTACAAAACTAAAAATTAACTTATTGTTCATTGTTCATTGATATTAAGTACCAATACCAACTTAGTTTAGATAAATGGAATCAAGAATTCGCCTTAAGGTGTACTTCATACAAGACTAGTAATTTATTAAATATAAAAAAATTATTTGTGGAAACCCATTATGTGATGTCGCTTATCGGTTTTCTTCAATAAAAGTAATTTTCGCGTATAAAATAGAATGTTAGATGATGGTTTCTGCCTAGAAGTATATGTTTACAATCTCTCGTTTCTACTCCTTCTTTTCTTTATCCTCGCTGAACTTGTCTGTGATACAGTTGAATTCGGTCAGGAGCTCTCCAGCATAACTCCAGCATAACCTAAAGAAAACCAAAAAGCTAGCCTGTATGCGTTTTTTAGTCTTCCCAAACGTTTGAATGATATCTTCATCTCATCATGCAGGAAATTATTTAATTCTTCCTTCTCTCTGGTTTTTCATTGGAGGTCTGATAGAGCCTTCCTCTGGTTCTGGGAGCTTGCAGTGCGAAAATTGATCCATTTCAGCGTAGTTGCATGAGCTTCTGCTGTATAAATTTCTGTTAGTGGTGGAATCTCATTTATCAATGCTCGAGAGTATAAAAAATTAGTAATTATTAATATTGTTATGTTCTATTTTATAAAAAAACAATTATATTATCTAAATGTTGTGTTTTTTTTTTTCAAACCCCTATTTCTGAATTTCATTTATGGTTTTTAGCATGAATATATATTCTGGTCCTGCATTGTTTCCTTCTTCTGTAGTGGCCTACATTTTAAGGAGTTTTTGACTTGTATTTTTGTTGTAGTGGGCGTTCTTTGAATTTTATAATGTGCTGGGGCACACATTGGTTTTATTGTCTTGTTTCATGGTTACACTGTATTTATTGTGTTGCTATGGAAACATTACATAATTAACATATCTTACTACAAAATTTTATAAATATAAAATTAATTCAAAATTAAATGTGTAAAATTATTATCAGAAAGTATTTGGATTATTTGAATATAGGAGAAAGCATTGGTTATTTATATTAACAAAATTATAAAAAAATTAAATTTAAAAGATAAATATAAAAGTAAATTAAAATATTTAATTACATTTAACAAAATTTTATAATATTTATAAATTATTAATTGTTCTTGCATCTTGATAAAAGCTCGCTTCTGTTTGCGACGATTTTTCATAATTATTTGCAACTTCATAACAAGAAATATTTTTAAATATAATGGTTTGAAAATTTAATTGATCATAATTACTATAAAACAATTCACGGTTTATATATATTGTTTAAATTATTACATTTGCCAATTGATGATTTTTATGATTTTTAGATTATACTTACAGTGAGTTTATAAAATATTTTTCTACGTCATGTCTGGTGAATTTTAGGAGGGAACTGTTTGGTCCACTTGATTAGTTTGTGGCACTGACTAATAATATAGAACCAATGAAAGTATATTTCTTTTTAATTATCACTTGTTGTTTTTTTATGTTCAAAAATAGTTATTAATTAGTTTTTAACTTTAAAAATTTAATATTAAATTAGCTTTAATATTTAATTAAACTATATCCGTTTCTAATCTTTTGATATCTTTGAAGTTTTCATTCTTTAACCGTTTACTCACTCCAATTTTTCATTTTTAGATATGTCGAGTTCAATAATTATTATTTCTTTTGTATTTTAATCCGTCTCTTCTTGTTTCTTCATTTGTTTCCTCAATCGTTTCATTCGAATTCAAAATGTTTTTCATGACTGAAACTTTATATTTATTTTCTACAGTTTCAGGTGAATTTGTTATTCCATTTTTTGGGTAAATTGATTTATTAGAAAAACAAAACAAAGCGATTGGTATAACTTTAAAGACATGCAAAGTATAGAAAAATGATCATATAAAAAATTGCTAAAATTATATATATTTTCTTTCCCGGCGCAAGAACCCTCAGAGAAAACATGTCTAATATTTGCGACTTAGTTTTATCGAAAATGTTTTGTTTTTCGCCTCATGCCATTATTTCTACTTGCCTCATTGCTGCCAACATGTTTCAAACCGGTCCAATTTATCGCTTAAGCGTGCTGTCTTTCAATTCCAATCAAATAAATTTATTAAAATATCTATAAAATTAATATATTATATACAACTTACCCACATCTGTAAAATCAGGGAAGCTATATGAAATATTTCCATCGTTTTGTTGATCAATTCATGAGATAATATCCCAGCCTGAAAATAATAAAATACTATCATAAAATAT